>NC_057802.1:455352231-455594891 GCF_018294505.1 Triticum aestivum | reverse complement strand
GGCTTCTTTGAATCCGGAACCTTCCTCCGCTGTACGCCTGCGGCATTGGCGACCTTCTCCGCCGCCAGCCAGGATCGCGTTGCCGCGTTGGCGCCCGGAGCGCGGGCCATCGCGGCGGGGGCAGCCGGATTCCCGCCCTGCACGACCACGTTGCCCTGCCGCTTGCAGGCAGGCGCGGCGTGTGCTTGGGCGACGGCGGCGGGGCCAACATGGCCGGCGACGAGATCCGCCCGAGGGGAAGGAGCATGCGCGACCTCGACGGTGACGGGGGACAGCATGGGGTCGTTCATGGCGGCGAGGGACGGCCGGGGAGGAGGAACCGGAGCTTGCGGAAGGGGGGAATGGTGGCGGAGGGTGCGGGGAGCGGGAAAGGGCGCGCGGAAATGTCCCTCCCGCCAAATCTCGCGGCGGATAGGGGTTGAGCTCGGGTCGGCCTCCCAGCCCGTGAAGATAGAAATTGGGGGAGAAGATTTGCCGCGCCCCGCAAAAATATTTGCGGGCCGGGCGGGATGCGGGGTCTGATCGTGCAGATTTTCCGGCCCCGACCGCAATTTGGCGGTTATTTTGCGGGCCGGGGCGGGATGCGGGGTCTGCTAGAGTTGCTCTAACCGCATCCCCCCTCGGTAGAATTTGGTAGTCAAAACCTTGGACAGTGGAGGTGCGGTTTGAGGCGGCAATTTATGATCGTGTAGTTTGTAGGGACTAAAACGGATGGCTGAAGGGATTTTTTTCCTACCCTTGCAACACATATGCATATTTCCCAAGATGGTGGAGACATCAGCTGCCTGCCACCCCAAACTGACACTGAGTGGGGGGCCTTTTAGACTGGATGCTCAGGCAGCTGGGCCTCGCCATGGATTCACACCTCGTGCCGATGCGTGCTCCCCTAAGGTGAATTATTGGGTATAGCAAGACTTGGAGCCCAGGATGCACATTGGGTGGCTGGCCGAGGCCTCGAAGACCTTCGCAACCGTGTTTGGCATCCTGTAGGCCATGCGCTCACCGAAGCTATCATGCCTTGCCGATCCATTACGGTGAAGCCGAACGTCCGGGCTTCATGATGGAGCTAAGGCGGATTACTATCAAGATCTTAGGCGATGACGCATGCATGCCTAAAAGCTGACAACCAGGACGCAGATACGAAGAAAAAAAATGATATGCAATCATTTCATGTTTTCTTTTTTGCCCATTCTCGCTATCATGATAGTACTTTATAGTTGGATCTCCCGTTGCAACGCACGGGCAATTTTCCTAGTTATGATAACGTCAATCCGGCTGGAGCATAGGGTCAGAAAGTTTTTCTCCCATCATGGATGACGGTATACTCTTCAGATAGAATCTACCTCATCTTAGGTTGCCTTTTTTTGTTGTTGTAATTTTTTTGTTATTGTGTTGAACGAGTTGTATGTGTAATCAATAATACTACACCTACTTAAACAACTACGTAAAGTTACGTAAACTTCCTAATCTAAACCTCTCTCCCCCCTGATTTTAATGGGGGTGGGCCCCTTCCTCTTCCCATCCCCAATCCTCACTTGCCACGTTTGCTGTTACATAAAACACGTAAAGTAATTACGTAGATGTAGCATTGCTCATGTGTAATATGCAGAGGCCGGGCATTTGCTCAGTTCAATAGTATCACGTCGATATATCAATTAATTGGAATTGTCCTTCATACAAAAAAAAAATCCTCCACATATGAGTACTGGCTAATCAATGATGTATTTTCTCTTTCAAATCAGCACATTTCGATCTTTGATGTAGTTACTGCTATCACATAAAAGTTCATTTCAAATAATAAGCTGATGAATCACTGAAAATACGCAAATTTACAGGGGAAGTTACAAACCATGATGGAAAATCAAAACCCCTAGTAGAAGTACAAAATAAAGATCACAAATACCCCCCAAATGGCAGGAACTGAGAATAGAACGTGGGCAGCCTTCAATATTGCTGGTGTTGTATCTTTGCCGGTCATTAGCACATTGGAAGATCAACTGGAGGCGCCTCCAGTGACTGTAGCTCGCCATACCCGTCCTCCACCAGAAACGCCATTGCCAGGCCCCAGGTGATGTGCACGTCGAGATGGCAATGCATGAGCCAAACCCCCGGGTTGTCGGCGCGGAACCGGATGACCGCCCAGCCGTTCACCGGCACCGCCACGGTGTTCCTCTGCGGTGGGTTCTCGAGGTTGAACTTCGCGGCGTCCTTCTCGGCGTCGTAGTTGCCGAAGCCCTCGGCGAGGATGTAGAAGTCGTAGCCGTGGAGGTGGATGGGATGGTTCTCCGGCGTGACGATGCTGGTGTCCTGCAGCACGACCTGCACCACGGAGCCGAACCTGAGCTTGTACAGCTTGGTCGCCGGGATCGGCTGCCACAGGCTTTGGCTGACGTTCTGCGCCGTGTAGTCGAACTGCACCGGCGGGTTGGCCGGGAAGTCGGTGGTGTACACGCCCGGCATGTCGTAGTAGTGTGCGTGGAGGAGGGAGGTGGCCTTGGGGAAGACGAAGGAGACGTTGTTCATGCTGGCCGTGAAGCGGGTGTTGTTGTTCGGCCCGGCGCACAGCTGCCCCGGCTCGCAGTTGAACAGCCCGAGGCCGACGGTGAAGAAGAGGTTCTCGTCGACGGGGCTGGGGATCTCGACCTTCCGTGGGCTCTTGATGCCCGCGGCGAAGGCCGTGGCGGCGCCGGTGTCGTTGAACGCCGGGAGGGTCGGGAACGCCGGCGGGATGGTTGGGCCGAAGTCGGTGGTGCAGCCGCAGTCGTACTCGAGGATGGCGGTGGTGGTGGTGTTGTCGAACGCCACGCCCTGCGTGGTGACGTAGCCGCGCGCGGCGATGTAGTAGCGCGTGGGCGCCTGGTCCATGGTGACGAGCACGTCGGTGGTCTGGCCCGGCGCGATCATGAGCACGGAGGTGACGAACGGCTTGGTGTAGGAGGCGTCGACGCCGACGACCGTCATCTTGTGGCTGGCGATGGAGACGAAGAGCTCGTGGTTGAGCGCAGAGTTGATGAACCGCAGCAGCGCCGTCTCGCCGGGCTTCACCGAGATGGCGGTGGTGTCTGCCAAGAGCCAAAGGGAACGACACACACGTCGTCAGTGTACACGTTCGTGTCACGCACGATGACTAGCAGCATCGATCGCCGGCGAGATGATTAGCTAGCAGTACCTTGGCGGGAGCAGTTGTAGAGGTCGCCGGGCTGGCCGTTGACGGTGAAGGCGTCGGAGACGTTGGGCGCGCCGCCGGTCCTCTGCGCCTCCCGGATGACCTCGACGGGGTTGGCGTTCCACCACTCGCCGAGGAGGATGGGGACCTCGCGGGCGGGCTTCTCGAAGGGGTAGGGCTTGTCCTCCCGGGGCCGGATGATGAGCGCGCCGTAGACGGTGGCCCGGAGCCAGGAGCTGTGGGCGTGCCACCACAGGGTGCCCTCCTGGCCCTCGATGGTGAAGCGGTACTTGTAGCTGCCGCCGGGCTTGATGGGGCACTGCGTCACGAACTCGGGCCCGTCCGCCCACCCCGTCCTGAACTGCCGGATGCCGTGCCAGTGGATGGTGACGTTGTACTGCGCCTGGTTCACGACGTTGACCACCAGCGTGTCCCCCTCCCGGACCTCCAGCGTCGGGCCCGGGAACTGCCCGTTCACCGTGATGATGTTGTGCTCCTCGCACAGCCTCTTCACCGGCGTCTCCTGGACCTTCATCATCACAAAACAAACAGTCAGAGACAAGAAAAACAGCAACGCCATTGCTGGTAGGAAAGGCAGGGTAGCACGTAGGATCACGTACGACGAACTCGTGGTGGTGCACTTTGGTGGCGCCGGCGAGCAGGGCGGACGCGAGGCAGCCGAGGAGAAGGAGAAGCCCGGTGGGCGCCATTGCCGGTCCGCCGATCGCTGATCGCCGATCTCCTCGTCTACGGCGGCGCTCTCTGCGATGGGGTGGTAGCTAGCTAGAGAAGGTCTTGTTGTTGTGTCTGAAGGCTCGAGTTGAGTTGGCGATGAGACTTGCAGCGTCGAGGGGGCGGTATATATAGCGTTCGGAGGAGCAGGGTTCAAATGCGCTCGTCGTCGTGTTCCTGCCGTCCGGCCTGCAGCTGCGGGTTGGTCGATTAGGTTGTGATTTTTCTGCGTGGGGAAGCTTTTCGCGGGCGGCCATGCTAGCTGCATCGATCGAAGTGACCTGCTTCGATCGAGGCCTCGTGTGTCATGTCAACCCTGCAGATGGTTTGGTGCACCCACTGGACTGCCCCCGGTTGGCGCATGCGCAGTGGTTTCACGGAGCAAGCGACTTACTTGAGAATGACACGAAAGGTGCGTCTTACTTTCCACCGTGCTTTTGATGTCTGTCACATCCAGTTCGGTTATACGACTCACTTGATTTGCCTCGAGTCTGGAAACATTATTGCTCATTTAACAGTCGATAGTCATCGCAAAAAATGACATTAACGGTCGGTAAATAGGGATTACTTTTCTCTCGACTTGTGTCCATCTTGCGCCGTTTCCAAAGCTTTTTCGAAGTCGGCACTGTGATCTTCAATCTGTGGTATGCAAATCTTCTCGGTCTCTGTTTCAATTTTACACTTTTGATTTGTGGTTTCGGAAGCTACATGCAGATCAAGTATGGTTCCGACTTGTGTTATAATGTACCATTGTGATTTGTGATTGAGGTGGTTATGGTTAGCTGTTTTTCTATTTGACAACAATCGACCATTTTTTATCAGTTTTGCTAGAACTCATCTAGATGAGATATAATTTGGTCTCATTCACTTTTTATAGCCATTGGATGTAATGCTATAAGATGCGTGTGTGCTGACGTGGGTTGTATCTGTTTTTGTTTTCCAGGTGAATGAGACCAAATTATATCTCATCTAAATGAGTTCTAGGTACTCCCATTTTTTATCTCATTTTCCTTCATCCCTGCAATCTCGATATGATGGCAATATTGGGTAAAGGCGAGGCGAGCTCTGATACCGGGCCACTGATGGCGCAAGCACGAAAACACTAGGTAGTGGCGAGATACAGTTTAATTGAGTCAAAGCAGACAATGATGCAGATGCGGCAACACATGAAGAGGTAAAATGGTTGATGATGAAACAAGCTAATGGTCACATGCTAGAGGCGACTATCTCAAATAGGCTAGTTTAGGGAGCTTTGATTTTCAGATATAGAGCCACCGCAACTGGAGGGGAACTTTTGATCTATGGGGTCATATACACCCTATATGAAAAAAATTTAGCAATTCAACAAAAAGTCAAAAAATTCTGAAAATATTTTTGAAATAAACTTGACCTTACATTGTACTTGTGAGAAAAATTTCACAAAAAGAAAATCCCCCTTTGACTTCTTTTCAAAAAAGACAAAATTTTGGATGAAATAGTGTGAATAGTGACCTATAATAGCAAATAAATTTTGTCTTTTTCGCTGTGAAGTCAACGTTGGTTTTTTTTTGTGGAAATTTATATACTAGTGCAAAAGTAAGTCAAGTTTATTCTAGAAAAACTTCTAAACTATTTTGACTTTTTGTTTAATTATTAAAAAAAATCCCCATATAGGATGTATATACAACTAGGAACCAAAGTGTATTTTCCCACCGAAACTATGGCGTTTCTCCCCTCTCGAAACCTTATTTGACATTTTTTGTCAATTTCAACTGATGGGTCTCGCTCATTGGGGCAATGTGTCTATAGACGAAATGCCACTCGAGACATGTGTAAACTGGGAGGTGTTTCCAACATGGTATAGACTATAGAGACTTGTTTTGGACGAAATAATGTGGTACGGAGCTTGACAGGTTAGTTAACCCATACCTCACTTCCCCTATGATTAAGCATACCCGTCGTTCGAGCATATGCGGCGAGTGAGCAATGTCCCATGCGGCACAACAGTCAAATTAGACACAAATTGACAAATGGATAGGCACTTCTAAAATAGTGTACAAAGTTGTTAAATAATAAAGTAGAGGTACTTTAGCCAGTTAATGCATGCCAAATTATATCCACCACATTGTTTTATTTTTGTGTTCGATGGAATTTTCATCCTTCACATGCATCTTTTTTTCTAGAGAGAAACTTCTGATCTATTCATAATCAATTATGATAGTAGAAAAAACACCAAAGAAAACAAAAAATTACAACTAATTTCATGGACCACTTAGCGACGACCATAGACACTGGAATGAGTTGAAGACACGCCGCCGTCAAAGTTTTCCTCCCATCATTAGAATCGGGCAAACCTTATTGTAGTAAACAGTCGGTAAGTCACCGTGCTAAGGCCCCATAGAGCTAACACACCAGAACAACAATAATCATCGATGAAGAAAATTGTAGATCGCAAGGATCAAACCCTAAACACTCAAAAAAAGATGGATAAAGACCGGATGCAAACAGATCCACCGAAGACCAGCATCTTCACATGCCCTCCGACGATACTAGACGCCAGTCACACAACCCCAACCAACATGATGAACCTAACAAAAATGAGAGCGGCGTCCCTCTCGCCGGCGAGGGGCCGAGGTCCTCCGCACCTCCATAGCTCAAGGGTCATCGGAGATGACGCGGACCGGTGGCGACGCCGACGGAAAGAGGAGGAAAACCTGGGGTCTTTTCATGTGGAGGAGGAAAGAACGCGTTCCTCACAGGCATCTCTAATTTCAAATGTTACAAAAGGTCAGCAGAGTTTGCTCACCATCTTTTTCCCGATCAGTTAATCTGCCGCTGTCAGAAGCTAGCAAAGGCAGAGCACATACGGGCTACGCTTCATACCATAGCTTGCTAAAACTTACGGAGAAAGCAACATGGTGTTGAATTTCAATGATTAGGAGTCAACCTTGACATCTTATACTATTCATCTGTCCTATGAATGGTTGGCCAAATGGCCACCATAAAGATGCTATTAGACTGAACTTGGTCCAAATGTGTATGTGTATGTGCCCATGATCGATACTGGCTGGAGTCCTTTTGCATTGACTTCGTACCAAGGAGGTGGATTTGGTAAGCTACATTTGCTGCAGGTGTCAAATATTTGTTCCAACAACAAATCAATCTTGTGACGATGGCAAACAATGGCAACCACACCTGATTGCTCAGTCCCACATGCCAAGCCTGCCTCGCGCCTCCTTGGAAGCTAAGACTATACAACACCTCAGCCGCCATGAGACGAGTTCCCAACCCCTCCATCCATCCATCCATATGCGACTCCCCCAAAGAGTTTGGCATCGATCAGCTTAAAGTCTACGACCGCGTAACTCTAAAATAGTATGAAATTTCTCAAGTGAGCTTTTAAAAACCGGGTGTTCCTTTCACGCGCAACAACAAAAGAACGGAGCCCTTTCGTTTTGGATTCGTTCAGAAAGAAACGACGAGGTTTGAAATGCGTCAGAGGATCTATCAGATATGATCTGGTCTGGTCTGGTGAGTTAGGAATGGCAGGTGGGAACAACAAAAATAGCGCAAAACAACAACCCCGATCCACCCCCAAAAGCCCCAACCGACTGGAGAAAATTGTCCAGATAAGTACAGTAGCTGGGCGTGCAATCATCTCTGACAGCGCCACTTGATTGGTGATTATTGTGTCTGATAGATAATTTCTTATTGAGTGGCCCTCCATGCCGCATGTGCCTGATTTCCTTTTTGGCGGAACGGTTTCGGCGGTTGGAGAAAAATGACAGGCGCCGCTGCGCATGGGACCTTATTTAATTGTGGTATAAGGGTTGGTTAAGGCATGCTCAGTGTCTTCTAACCACAACTGCAAATGCACTTTTACTCCGTAGTTTATGAAGACTTGGGTTTCAATTTATGGTTGTGCCACGGTTTTAGTGCTGCCATCTGGGTTCTGGCTATGCAAATTGAGTATAAACTTGGTTCACGTAGTTCTTCAATGTTAGTTTTCTATAGTGTCGACGCCGGTATGACGAATAAGAGCATCTACAATAGGGCCCATCAAACCCTCTATATGTCCGGACGGATAGTTTGATCACTGCTCGATCATGAAAATGTCACCCAACCGGACCCTTCAAATCGATCATATACGTCTGGCCCATCATACCCTCCATATATCTGGACGGACAGTTCGATCATTGCTCGATCACGAAAATGCTACCCAACCAGACCCCTCAAATCGTTCATATACGTCTGGGTTGTCCGGCACCCCCACGCTCAGCCCATATGTGAGGCAGATATGAGGTTGCCCGGACGCGTCCGCCACATCTAACTGACAGGTGGGCCCCACGTGTCTGTCGGAAGGTCACAAGTCGGCATTCACGCCGCCGCTCCGGCGCGTCGCCCGAGGGGCCAACCCCGACTATTTAAGACGGATGGTGAGCCTCAACCCTAGCCAGTCCCATCTCATCTCTCTTCCTCCCGTCTGCTCCTCATTCCTCCCCGACCTCGCCATCCGCCGGTAGCCATGGTCCGCACCAAAATAACCTACTACGAAATGCTAACCCTGGAGCACCGGCGGAGATGTAGGCACGACGTGCCACTCACATTGCGGACGACCTGCCTCCGAACTCTCCAGAGGAGGAAGGCAATGCCGAAACAGGGGGAGGTGGAGGCATCAGACGAGGAGATGAAATAGGTGGAGGTGCCAAAGGAAGAGAAGGAGGGGGACGAGGCAGATCTGATGCCGAAGCAGGATGGATTCAGCATGGAGGACGCGCTGGCGGAGTTCGAGCTCACCCAAGCCGAGAAGGCGGCGGAGCAGTATGTCATCCTTGAGTCCATCCAGGACAAGCTGGTGGTGGCGGCGAACCACCGCTTCATCCATGAGGTGGATATGAAGCCTGAGCAGCTCTTTACGGATGAGGACAAGGAGGAGGCACCGGAATTTCGCCCAGTCGCCAATGACCGTGAGGCGGGCAGCTCCAGCAAGGAGATCATCCATATCGATGACGAGTAGCTACTTTGCTAGTCTTTCGATATGTGTGTAGATGAAATGTTACATTGCATGTAGTAGTATGGAAATGGGGCTTTTGGAAATGAGGAATATAGTTGCAATGGCTAAGATTTGAGGGGTGGCCCGGCACTGTCCACAGACGTAATGGGGCCCACATTTGTGAGCTGTGGTTATAGATGCTCCAAGGTCCCCTCGAGTCTCCCCATCTCGACAGTGTTCTCTGTGGCAGCGTTGATGGCTCACTGACGTATTTTCCTGTCGGCCGTTCTAACATATGAGGTTATGGTCTGCAGGGTTTGTTGGTGGAGCGTCTAATTATCTTTGCAAATTGGTCCTCTAGCTTCGTCTTCGTCGCGTCGGTGCGGGCTCCGGTGCTGGCGTGCTGCCCATGAGGAGTTATCCCTTGGATTTAAGTGGTGATAATTCGTTCTCCAAGGTGTGGGTCGGCATGACTGGTCTTGACTTTTTTCTGCGATCAACAACAAGCGGCGGCATGAATGCCGACTTGTGTCCTTCTAAATTAGGGACCGACGGTGCGTCATCATAATGAAGCAACATGTGATGACGTACCGTTGGTCCGTAATTTAGAAGGATGGCGAGTTGGATTCAACAATGAAGTGGCATGCGGCGGCACACCACCGGTACATTCGAAAGGATGAATATGGTCGATCCAACGACTTTACAACAAACAACAACAAAGCTTTAGTCTCAAAAAAGTTGGGATAGGCTAGAGCAGAAACCCAAAAGATATCGCAACCAACTCATGGTTCTCGCATGTGGATAGCTAGCTTCCGTGAACCCTGTCCATGGTTAATTAGTTCTTTTGTAATACTCCAGTCTTTCAGATCTCTCTTTACGGGCTCGTCCCCTGTCAAGCTCAGTCTACACCAACCTCTCTTGACACTATCAGCACCCTTTAGCCGTCTGCTATGCACCGAGCTTCTGGAAGCTTGCGCTGAATACGCGAAACCTGAAGGAAATATGCCCTAGAGGCAATAATAAAGTTGTTATTTATATTTCCTTATATCATGATAAATGTTTATTATTCATGCTAGAATTGTATTAACCGGAAACTTAATACATGTGTGAATACATAGACAAAACAGAGTGTCCCTAGTATGCCTCTACTTGACTAGCTCGTTAATCAAAGATGGTTATGTTTCCTCACCATAGACATGTGTTGTCATTTGATGAACGGGATCACATCATTAGAGAATGATGTGATGGACAAGACCCATCCGTTAGCTTAGCATTATGATCGTTGAGTTTTATTGCTATTGCTTTCTTCATGACTTATACAAATTCCTCTGACTATGAGATTATGCAACTCCCGAATACCGGAGGAACGCCTTGTGTGCTATCAAACGTCACAACGTAACTGGGTGATTATAAAGATGCTCTACAGGTGTCTCCAATGGTGTTTGTTTAGTTGACATAGATCGAGATTAGGATTTGTCACTCCGATTGTCGGAGAGGTATCTCTGGGCCCTCTCGGTAATGCACATCACTATAAGCCTTGCAAGCAATGTGACTAATAAGTTAGTTGCGGGATGATGCATTACAGAACGAGTAAAGAGACTTGCCGGTAACGAGATTGAACTAGGTATGATGATACCGATGATCGAATCTCGGGCAAGTAACATACCGATGACAAAGGGAACAAAGTATGTTGTTATGCGGTTTGACCGATAAAGATCTTCGTAGAATATGTGGGAGCCAATATGAACATCCAGGTTCCGCTATTGGTTATTGACCGGAGATGAGTCTCGGTCATGTCTACATAGTTCTCGAACCCGTAGGGTCCGCACGCTTAACGTTCGATGACGATTGGTATTATGAGTTTATGTGATTTCATGTACCGAAGGTTGTTCGGAGTCCCGGATGAGATGACGGACATGACGAGGAGTCTCGAAATGGTCGAGACATAAAGATCGATATATTGGAAGGCTATGTTCGGACATCGGAAAGGTTCTGAGTGGTTCAGGTATTTTTCGGAGTACCGGAGAATTACGGGAGTTCGCCGAGGGAAGTATTGGGCCTTCATGGGCCTAGTAGTGGAAGAGAGGAGGCAGGCCAAGGTGGGGTGCCCCCCTAGCCCAAACCGAATTGGACTAAGGGCCCCCCCTTTCCTTCTCTTCTTCCTCTCCTTCCTTTCTCTCCTACTTGGACTAGGAAAGGGGGAAACCTACTCCTACTAGGAGTAGGAATCCCCCCTTAGGGCACGCCCCTTGTGGCTGGCCCTCCTCCTCCTCCCCTCCTTTATATACGGGGGCGGGGGCACCCCATAGACACACAAGTTGATATTTAGCCGTGTGCGGTGCCCCCCTCCACAGTTTTCCACCTCGGTCTTATTGTCGTAGTGCTTAGGCGAAGCCCTACGTCGGTAACTTCGTCATCACCCTCACCACGCCGTCGTGCTGACAAAACTCTCCCTCGGCCTCAACTAGATCAAGAGTTCGAGGAACGTCACCGAGCTGAACGTGTGCAGGTCGCGGAGGTGCCATGCGTTCGGTACTTGGATCGGTTGGATCGCGAAGACGTTCGACTACATCAACCGCGTTAATAAACGCTTCCGCTTTCGGTCTACAGGGGTACGTAGACACACTCTCCTCGCTCGTTGCTATGCTTCTCCTAGATAGATCTTGCATGATCATAGCAACATTTTGAAATACTACGTTCCCCAACAGTGGCATCCGAGCCAGGTCTATGCGTAGATGTTATATGCACGAGTAGAACTCAAAGAGTTGTGGGCGATAATAGTCATACTACTTACCAGCATGTCATACTTTGATTCGGCGGTATTGTTAGATGAAGCGGCCCAGACCGACATTACATGACCGCGTTCATGAGACTGGTTCTACCGCCGTGCTTCGCACATATGTGGCTAGTGGGTGTCTGTTTCTCCAGCTTTAGTTAAATTGAGTTTGACTACGCCCGGTCCTCGTTGAAGGTTAAAACAGCACACTTGACGAAAAATTATTGTGGTTTTGATGCGTAGGTAAGAACAGTTCTTGCTAGAAGTCCGTAGCAGCCACGTAAAACTTGCAACAACAAAGTAGAGGACGTCTAACTTGTTTTTGCAGGGCTTGCTGTGATGTGATATGGTCAAGACGTGATGATATATAAATTGTTGTATGAGATGATCATGTTTTGTAACAGTTATCGGCAACTGGCAGGAGCCATATGGTTGTCGCTTTATTGTATGAAATGCAATAGCCATGTAATTGCTTTACTTTATCACTAAGCGGTAGCGATAGTCGTAGAAGCAATAGTTGGCGAGACGACAACGATGCTTCGATGGCGATCAACGTGTCAAGCCGGTGATAATGGTGATCATGACGGTGGTTTTGAGATGGAGATCAAAGGCACAAGATGATGATGGCCATATCATATCACTTATTTGATTGCATGTGATGTTTATCCTTTATGCATCTTATTTTGCTTAGTACGGCAGTAGCATTATAAGATGATCTCTCACTAAATTTCAAGGTATAAGTGTTCTCCCTGAGTATGCACCGTTGCGACAGTTTGTCGTGCCGAGACACCACGTGATGATCGGGTGTGATAAGCTCTACGTTCACATACAACAGGTGCAAGCCAGTTTTGCACATACATAATACTCGGGTTAAACTTGACGAGCCTAGCATATGCAGATATGGCCTCGGAACACTGAGACCGAAAGGTCGAGCGTGAATCATATAGTAGATATGATCAACATAGTGATGTTCACCATTGAAAACTACTCCATCTCACGTGATGATCGGACATGGTTTAGTTGATATGGATCACGTGATCACTTAGATGAAAAGAGGGATGTCTATCTAAGTGGGAGTTCTTAAGTAATATGATTAATTGAACTTTAATTTACCATGAACTTAGTCCTGATAGTATTTGCATAACTATGTTGTAGATAAATAGCTCGCGATGTAGCTCCCCGTTTACTTTTGATATGTTCCTAGAGAAAAACTATGTTGAAAGATGATAGTAGCAATGATGCGGACTAGGTCCGTGATCTGAGGATTATCCTCATTGCTACACAAAAGAATTATGTCCTTGATGCACCGCTAGGTGACAGACCTATTGCAGGAGCAGATAACAGACGCTATGAACGTTTGGCAAGCTCGGTATGATAACTACATGATAGTTTAGCGTGCCATGCTTTACGGCTTAGAACCGGGACTTCAAAAACATTTTGAACGCCACGGAGCATATAAGATGTTCCGAGAGCTGAAATTGATATTTCAGACTTATGCCCGAGTCGAGAGGTATGAGACCTCTGACAAGTACTTTGCCTACAAGATGGAGGAGAATAGCTCAACTAGTGAGCATGTGCTCAGATTGTCTGAGTACTACAATCGCTTGAATCAAGTGGGAGTTAATCTTCCAGATAAAATAGTGATTGACAGAGTTCTCTAGTCACTTTCACCAAGTTACTGGAACTTCGTGATGAACTATAATATGCAAGGGATGACGAAAACGATTCCCGAGCTCTTCGTGATGCTGAAATCGACGAAGGTAGAAATCAAGAAAAGCATCAAATGTTGATGGTTGACAAGACCACTAGTTTCAAGTAAAAGGGCAAGGGAAAGAAAGGGAACTTCAAGAAGAATGGCAAGCAAGTTGCCACTCCCATGAAGAAGCCCAAAGCTAGACCCAAGCCTGAAACTGAGTGCTTCTACTGCAAAGGAAATGGTCACTGGAAGCGGAACTGCCCCAAATACTTAGCGGATAAGAAGGATGGCAAAGTGAAAAAAAGTATATATGATATACATGTTATTGATGTGTACTTTACTAGTGTTCATAGTAGCCCCTGGGTATTTGATACTGGTTCAGTTGCTATGATTAGTAACTCGAAACAGGAGTTACAAAATGAACAAAAACTAGTTGAGGGCAAGGTGACGATGTGTGTTGGAAGTGATTCCAAGGTTGATAAGATCACCATCGCACACTCCCTTTACCTTCAGGATTAGTGTTGAACCTAAAATAAATGTTATTTGGTGTTTGCGTTGAGCATGAATATGATTGGATCATGTTTATTGCAATACGGTTATTCATTTAAGTCTAAGAATAATTGTTGTTCTGTTTACATGAATAAAACCTTCTACGGTCATACACTTAATATAAATGGTTTACTGAATCTCGATCGTAATGATACACATATTCATAATATTGATGCCAAAAGATGCAAAGTTGATAATGATAGTGCAACATATTTGTGGCACTGCCGTTTAGGTCATATTGGTGTAAAGCGCATGAAGAAACTCCATGCTGATGGGCTTTTGGAATCACTTGATTATGAATCACTTGATGCTTGCGAACCATGCCTCATGGGCAAGATGACTAAGACTCTGTTCTCCGGAACAATGGAGGGAGCAACAGACTTGTTGGAAATAATACATACTGATGTATGCGGTCCGCTGAGTGTTGAGGCTCGCGGTGGGTATCGTTATTTTCTAACTTTCACAGATGATTTGAGAATATATGGGTGTATCTACTTGATGAAACATAAAGTCTGAAACATTTGAAAAGTTCAAAGAATTTCAGAGTGAAGTGGAAAATCATCGTAACAACAAAATAAAGTTTCTACGATCTGATCGTGGAGGCAAATATTTGAGTTACGAGTTTGGTCTTCATTTGAAACAATGTGAAATAGTTTTGCAATTCACGCCACCTGGAACACCACAGCGTAATGGTGTGTCCGAACGTCGTACCCGTACTTTATTAGATACGGTGCGATCTATGATGTCTCTTACCGATTTACCACTATTGTCTTGGGGTTATGCATTAGAGACAGCTCCATTCACGTTAAATAGGGCACCATCTAAATCCATTGAGACGACACCGTATGAACTGTGGTTTGGCATGAAACCTAAGTTGTCGTTTCTTAAATTTTGGGTTGTGATGCTTATGTGAAAAAGCTTCAGCCTGATAAGCTCGAACCCAAATCGGAGAAGTGCGTCTTCATAGGATACCCAAAAGTAACTGTTGGGTACACCTTCTATCACAAATCCGAAGGCAAGATCCTTTCTAGAGAAGGAGTTTCTCTTGAAAGAAGTGAGTGGGAGGAATGTAGAACTTGATGAGGTAATTGTACCTTCTCCCTTATTGGAAAGTAGTTCATCACAGAAATCAGTTCTAGTGATTCCTACACCAATTAGTGAGGAAGCTAATGATGATGATCATGAAACTTCTGATCAAGTTACTACCGAACCTCGTAGGTCAACCAGAGTAAGATCCGCACCAGAGTGGTACGGTAATCCTATTCTGGAGGTCATGTTACTTGACCATGACAAACCTACGAACTATGAGGAAGCGATGATGAGCCCAGATTCCGCGAAATGGCTTGAGGCCATGAAATCTGAGATGGGATCCATGTATGAGATCAAAGTATGGACTTTGATTGACTTGCCCGATGATCGGCAAGCCATTGAGATTAAATGGATCTTCAAGAGGAAGACGGACGCTGATAGTAGTGTTACTATCTACAAAGCTTGAATTGTCGCAAAAGGTTTTTGACAAGTTCAAGATGTTGACTACAATGAGATTTTCTCACTCGCAGCGATGCTTAAGTCTGTTCGAATCATGTTTGCAATTGCCACATTTTATGAAATCTGGCAAATGGATGTCAAAACTGCATTCCTTAATGGATTTCTTAAAGAAGAGTTGTATATGATACAACAGGAAGGTTTTGTCAATCCTAAAGGTGCTAACAAAGTGTGCAAGCTCCAGCGATCCATCTATGGACTGGTGCAAGCATCTCGGAGTTGGAATGCACGCTTTGATGAGTTGATCAAAGCATATATAGTTTATACAGACTTGCGATGAAGCCTGTATTTACAAGAAAGTGAGTGGGAGCACTATGGCATTTCTGATAAGTATATGTGAATGACATATTGTTGATTGGAAATAATGTAGAATTTTTTGGAAAGCATAAAGGAGTGTTTGAAAGGAGTTTTTCAACGACCTCGGTGAAGCTGATTACATATTGAGCATCAAGATCTATAGAGATAGATCAAGACGCTTGATAATTTTTTTCAATGAGTACATACCTTGAAAAGTTTTTTTTAAGTAGTTCAAAATGGAACAGTCAAGGAAGGAGTTCTTGCCTCTGTTGCAAGGTATGAAGTTGAGTAAAGAGTCAGAACCCGACCACGGCAGAAAATAGAAAGAGAATGAAAAGTCATTCCCTATGCCTCAGTCATAGGTTCTATAAAGTATGCTATGCTGTGTACCAGACCTATTGTGTACCTCACCATGAGTTTGGCAAGATGGTACAATAGTGATCCAGGAGTGGATCACTGAACAGCGGTCAAAATTATCCTTAGTGGAATAAGGAAATGTTTCTCGATTATGGAGGTAACAAAGAGTTTGTCGTAAAGAGTTACGTTGATAAATAAATCATGCTTTGACTTCATCACATAACGGTTCACCATACGTGCATGCTACGGGAATCACAAACTTTAACACAAATATCTCTCAAATTCACAACTACTCAACTAGCATGACTCTAATACCACCATCTTCATATCTCAAAACAATCATAAGGAATCAAACTTCTCATAGTATTCAATGCACTTTATATGATAGTTTTTATTATACCCATCTTGGATGCTCATCATATTAGGACTAATTTTATAGCCAAAGCAAATTACCATGCTGTTCTAAAAGACTCTCAAAATAATATAAGTGAAGCATGAGAGATCAATAATTTCTATAAAATAAAACCACCACCGTGCTCTAAAAAGATATAAGTGAAGCACTAGAGCAAAATTATCTAGCTCAAAAGATATAAGTGAAGCACATAGAGTATTCTAATAAATTCCGATTCATGCGTGTCTCTCCAAAAGGTGTGTATAGCAAGGATGATTGTGGTAAATTAAAAAGCAAAGACTCAAATCATACAAGACGCTCCAAGCAAAACACATATCATGTGGTGAATAAAAATATAGCCTCAAGTAAAGTTACCGATAGACGAAGACGAAAGAGGGGATGCCTTCCGGGGCATCCCCAAGCTTAGGCTTTTGGTTGTCCTTGAATTTTACCTTGGGGTGCCTTGGGCATCCCCAATCTTAGGCTCTTGCCACTTCTTATGCCAAAATCCATCAAATCTTTACCCAAAAACTTGAAAACTTCACAACACAAAACTTAACAGAAAATCTCATGAGCTCCGTTAGTATAAGAAAAAAAACCACCACTTTAAGGTACTGTAATGAACTCATTCTTTATTTGTATTGGTGTTAAACCTATTGTATTCCAACTTCTCTATGGTTCATACCCCCCGATACTACTCATAGATTCATTAAAATAAGCAAACAACACACGAAAAAGAGAATCTATCAAAATAGAACAGACTGTAGCAATCTGTATCAAACGAATACTTCTGGAACTCCAAAAGTTCTGAAATAAATTGGTGGACGTGAGGAATTTATCTATTAATCTCTGCAAAAAGAATCAACCTAAAATCACTCTCCAGTAAAAAATGGCATCTAATCCCGTGAGCGCAAAAGTTTCTATTTTTTACAGCAAGATTGCAAAGACTTCACCCATGTCTTCCCAAAGGTTCTACTTGGCACAAACACTAATTAAAACATAAATCCACATCTAAACAGAAGCTAGATGAATTACTTTTTACTAAACAGGAGCAAAAAGAAAAGAACAAAAATAAAATTGGGTTGCCTCCCAACAAGCGCTATCGTTTAACGCACCTAGCTAGGCATAAAGCAAGAATAGATCTAAGTATTGTCATCTTTGGTATGCAATCCATAAGTGGCTCTCATAATTGATTCATAAGACAATTTAATTTTCTTGCTAGGAAAGTGTTCCATGCCTTTCCTTAACGGAAATTGGAATCTAATATTTCCTTCTTTCATGCCAATAATTGCACCAATCGTTCTAAGGAAAGGTCTACCAAGAATAATAGGACATGTAGGATTGCAATCTATATCAAGAACAATGAAATCTACGGGCACATAATTCCTATTTGCAACAATAAGAACATCATTAATCCTTCCCATAGGTTTCTTAATGGTGGAATCTGCAAGATGCAAATTTAAAGAACAACCATCAAATTCACGGAAACCTAACACATCACACAAAGTTTTTGAAATCGTGGAAACACTAGCACCCAAATCACACAAAGCATAGCATTCATAATCTTTAATCTTAATTTTAATAGTAGGTTCCCACTCATCATAAAGTTTTCTAGGGATAGAAACTTCTAACTCAAGCTTTTCTTCATAGGATTGCATTAAAGCATCAACGATATGTTTAGTGAAAGCTTTATTCTGATTATAAGCATGAGGAGAATTCAACACGGATTGCAACAAGGAAATAAAATCTATCAAAGAGCAATTATCATAATTAAATTCTTTGAAATCCAAAATAGTGGGTTCATTGCTATGTAAAGTTTTGACCTCTCCAATCCCACTTTTATTAATTTTAGCACCAAGATCTAAAAACTCCGAATCATTGGGACGCCTTTTAACTAAAGTTGACTCATCTCCAGTCCCTTCTTTATCAAGATTCATATTGTAAAACAAAGATTCAATAGGAGTCACATCAATTACTTTTAGATCTTCATCTTTATTATCATGAAAACTAGAAGAACACGCTTTCACAAAGCAATCTTTTTAGCACGCATCCTAGCGGTTGTTTCTTTGCACTCATCAATGGAAATTCTCATGGCTTTGAGAGACTCATTGATATCATGCTTAGGTGGAATAGATCTAAGTTTCAAGGAATCAACACCAAGAGAAATTCTATCCACATTCCTAGCCAACTCATCAATCTTAAGCAATTTTTCTTCAACCAAAGCATTGAAATTCTTTTGCGAACTCATAAATTCTTTAACACTAGTCTCAAAATCAGAGGGCATCTTATTAAAATTTCCATACGAGTTGTTGTAGGAATTACCATAATTATTAGAGGAATTATTAGGAAACGACATAGAGTTAAAGTTTCCTCTATACGCGTTGTTACCAAAATTGTTCCTACCAACAAAATTCACATCCATAGATTCATTATTATTCTCAATCAAAGTGGACAAAGGCACATCATTAGGATCAGAAGAAACACTCTTATTAGCAAACAATTTCATAAGTTCATCCATCTTTCCACTCAAAACATTAATCTCTTCGATCGCATGAACTTTTTTACTAGTGGATATTTCGGTGTGCCATCGAGAATAATTAACCATAATATTATCTAGGAATTTAGTAGCTTCTCCTAAAGTTATTTCCATAAAAGTGCCTCCTGCGGCCGAATCTAAAAGATTCTATAAGCAAAATTCAATCCGGCATAATTTTTTTGTATAATCATCCATAAATTCAAACCATGTGTAGGGCAATTACATATCATTAATTTCATTCTCTCCCAAGCTTCTGCAACATGCTCATGATCAAGTTGCTTAAAATTCATAATATCGTTTCTAAGAGAGATGATCTTAGCGGGAGGAAAATACTTAGAGATAAAAGCATCTTTGCACTTATTCCATGAATCAATACTATTTTAGGCAAAGAAGAGAACCAAGTTTTAGCACGATCTCTAAGAGAAAACGGAAATAGCTTTAATTTAACAATATAATTATCCACATCTTTCTTCTTTTGCATATCAAACAAATCAACAAAGTTGTTTAGATAGGTAGCGACATCTTCACTAGGAAGGCCAGAAAATTAATCTTTCATGACAAGACTCAACAAAGCGACATTAATTTCACAAGATTCAGCATCGGTAATAGGAGCAATCGGAGTGCTAATAAAATCATTGTTGTTGGTATTGGAAAAGTCATAAAATTTAGTATTATCTTGAGCCATCGTGACAAACAATCAATCCAACACACAAGCACACAAGAGGCAAGGGAAAAGAGGCGAACGGAAAAGAGGCGAAGAAAAGGCAAAGGTTTTTGAAAATCGTTTTAGAAGTGGGGGAGAGGAAAACGAGAGGCGAATGGCAAATAATGTAATGCGAGGGAGACGAGTTTATGATGGGTACTTGGTATGTCTTGACTTGAGCGTAGATCTCCCCGGCAACGGCGCCAGAAATCCTTCTTGCTACCTCTTGAGCATGCGTTGGTTTTCTCTTGAAGAGGAAAGGGTGATGCAGCAAAGTAGCGTAAGTATTTCCCTCAGTTTTTGAGAACCAAGGAATCAATCCAGTAGGAGATAACACGCAAGTCACCTAGTACCTGCACAAACAATCTAGAACTTTGCAACCAACGCGATAAAGGGGTTGTCAATCCCTTCAAGGTCACTCGCAAAAGTGAGATCTAATAAAGATAGTAAGATAAATATTTTTGGTATTTTTGTTGTATAAATTGGAAAGTAAAGATTGCAAAATAGTAAAACGAGATGTGATGTAAATAAAAGAGATGCAATATAATAAGAAAGAGACCCGAGGGCCATAGGTTTCACTAGTGGCTTCTCTCAAGATAGCATATATTACGTGTTGGGGAACGTAGAAATAATTCAAAATTTTCCTACGTGTCACCAAGTTCAATCTAGGAGATGCTAGCAACGAGAGAGAGGGAGTGCATCTTCATACCCTTGAAGATCGCTAAGCGGAAGCGTTACAAGAACGCGGTTGATGGAGTCGTACTCGCAGCGATTCAAATCGCGGAAGATCCGATCTAGCGCCGAACGGACGGCGCCTCCGCGTTCAACACACGTACAGCCCGGGGACGTCTCCTCCTTCTTGATCCAGCAAGGGGAGAGGAGAAGTTGAGGGAGAACTCCAGCAGCACGATGGCATGGTGGCAATGGAGCTCGTGGTTTTCCGGCAGAGCTTCGCTAAGCACTACGAAGGGGGAGGAGGTGTATGAGGAGGGAGGGCTGCGCCAGGGAAGAGGTGCAACTGCCCTCCCACCCCTCCACTATATATAGGGGCAAGGGGAGAGGGGAGGCGCCCTAGGGTTTCCCCTAGGGGGCGGCGGCCAAGCAGATTGGATCTCCTAGGGAAAATCCTAGGGAGACTTGCCCCCCAAAGCCAAGCAGGTGGAGGCTTGCCTCCCAAGCCAGGTGGAGGCGCCCCACCTCCCCAAGTAACGTGGGAAAGGGTGTGGGGGCGCACCACCCCTTAGTGGGCTGGTTTGCCCCTTCCCCTTTGGCCCATGAGGCCCTCCAACACTTGCCGGGGCTCCCGAAACACTTTTCGGTCATGCTGGCCATAGCCTGGTACCCTCGGAACACTTCCGGACTCCAATACCCTTCGTCCAATATATCGATCTTCACCGCCGGACCATTCCGGAACTCCTCGTGATGTCCGGGATCTCATCCGGGACTCCGAACAACCTTCGGTAACCACATACTATTTCCCATAACAACTCTAGCGTCACCGAACCTTAAGTGTGTAGACCCTACGGGTTCGGGAACCATGCAGACATGACCGAGACACCTCTCCGGCCAATAACCAATAGCGGGATCTGGATACCCATATTGGCTCCCACATGTTCCACGATGATCTCATCGGATGAACCACGATGTCGGGGATTCAATCAATCCCGTATACAATTCCCTTTGTCTATCGGTATTGTTGAGGATATAACCATTAGAGTCACCCGCCCAGGAGGGGCCGGGTTACGTCATAATGGTCATCACGCAAAGCCCAGTGCCAAACTTGAAGACGGCGGGTCAATAATGGGCTTAAGACCCGGAGATGGCTTAAGTCCCGTAGTGATAACCGCCGTTATGGTGAAACTTGTAGTGTAAGGCAAGAATAGTTAAAAGTCCGAGCCGGACACTGTTATGAGCCGGCCGGGACTCTGAGAGCCGCTGGGCGTCAACCTCTCTATATAAAGGGACGACCTGGCGGCGGTTTAGGGGGAAGTAAGACCAAATCGATAACCAGGCAGGACGGTTTAGCTCCTGGTCGTCGAAACCCTAATCAATACCACCTCAACTGGAGTAGGCTTTTACCTTCACCGTAAGGGGCCGAACCAGTATAACCCTCGTGTTCCTTGTCCCGTTTAACCCCTTTAAGCTTCCTAGCTGCGATGGCTCCACGACTAAGTCCTTGCACGAGGACATCTGCCGTGACAATTCCACGACAGTTGGCGCCCACCGTGGGGCTGACGCACGGTGGATTTGAGTTCTTGAAGGGCAGCTTCGAAGGGCTCAAGGGATACGCTGTGGGCCGGATGACCAAGAGTCGTCGCGGCAAGCTCTACATCGACGATGCAAACTGGGGCCCCGACGCTGGCTCAATTGAGTACGGATACCGGGTCCCCTTGGCGGAATTCATGTCTTTATTGGCAAGATTGGTGAGCCAGGCCCTGAGCCGGACCTCTGCACCGATCTCATCGAGACGGCTCAACGTGCACGACCCGCCCGGACCTTGCCTGCCTTGAAGCGTGTTTTCATGGGATGCGTCCATGGAGAGCTCTCTGAAGGATCTGGATCTGGTGATGAGATGGCCGCTCGCTCTGACGGCGAGTCATCCACAGAGGAGACCGATTCGTTATACCAACTTCAAGATGGCAGGCTCAGGGGTTGTTCCGATGGCGATAGTATTCCGGACCCTTTGAGCCGCCGAGCCGGGTTGGGATCTTCATGGCTGGCGCACAACCTGTTCAAAACCCCACCGCCGGGTCAGGAAGCCCTGTGCCTTCGCCGGCTCAGGTGCTGATGGATCTCACAGACAAGATGACAGTCCTGTTGACCGCTACGGTTGCCCCGGCGGATCAAGTTCAGCATGACGCGGAGGTGGCACAGTTAAAGTTGGATCTAGCAAAAGCCAAGGAGGATCTGGCAGCGGAAGGGATCAGGATGGCTGCAGAGAGGGCGGCTCTCGATGCCCAGACTCAGCTGATTCAGGCACGGTCTTTCCACCTCACGATGGATCAAAACACGTCCAATGAGGTCATGAGAAGGAGGCATCAAAAGGCCCAATCTCGACTCCCTCCGGTTTACGATCCTCAAAACCTCTTCAACACGCCTGGTGCAGGGTCTAGTAACCCGCCAGAGATCATAGTGCCCGGGGCTGGAACGCCAATTCAGCCCCAAGTGATGGGACCTCCCCGGGTGAACCCTGCCCCGCCTCAGTACGTACCAATACCACCGGGTCATTATGCCAACCCGTTGGAAAACATGGTCGCCGCGGCGGCGCGACTGGCGGCTCTCCCAATCGATGGTGACTCTCCAACGGCGGTTGAAACCCGCCGGGTCAGAGAACTCCTTCAGACGGCTCTGGCGCAGCAAGCGGCATATTCTTATAGCCGGGACAGGATTCATTCAACCCCTTGTCCAGGCCGGAGCCCGAGTTATAGCAGACACATGGTCTCAGCGACCGGCTCAAGTAATGTCCGACGCCATGACTTGCCTCCTGGCCGCGGCCCGGCTCATAACGGAGCCTTTCACGCGGTAGACCAAGATAGAGCACGGCAAGAGGCGGAGCAGGTGCCTCAGTTGACGGCTTACCAGCCACACCCGGCTTATCCGACGGCTTCCATCGACGTGGGTATACCTACAAGGACTGGAGGTGTTCCTTGTCTGGTGTCGGCTCTCCGTAACGAACGTCTGCCCAAGGATTTCAAAGTGCCAAGGAAAGTGCCTAATTACACACCTGATTTGCAACCCGGAGCATGGATCGAGAGTTACGAGATGGCTATGGAGTTGCTGGAGGTCAGTGAAGCGGCAATGGCCAAGTACTTCACCATGATGTTAGATGGGACTGCCCGCACTTGGTTGAAAGGGCTGCCACCGAATTCTATCGGGTCTTGGGCTGAGCTAAAAGCCCGGTTCATCCAAAACTTCAAAGATACCTGTAGGCAGTCTATGTCCATTGTGGATTTGACTAACTGTAAGCAGCAGGAGGGTGAGTCTACAACCCATTGGGTTCGCCGGGTCAAAGAGATAATACATTCATCTGATAAGATGGATGCCGGCTCTGCAGTCTTAATGTTGGAGCAGAATTGCCGTTTCATGCCCCTGAAGATGAAACTCGGGCGGCTCAAGCGCGATTGCAATGATATGGGTACGCTGATGGCGGCTCTCGTCAAGTACGCCGACTCTGATAGTACCAAGGACTCCGCGTCGGATGATGAAAGGACAGGGAAGGGAAAGAAGAACGGCAATGGCAAGGGTCCTCAGCATAACCCGGCGAACCAAGGAGGTAGCAAGCGTAAGGCTGATGGCAGCATAGAGTTTGTGGCCAACGCCAGCTCACAGGGTAACAACCAGCGACGTAAGGGGAGGCCACCTCCCCGAGCCGGCAGGTCAGGCCCGACGCTTGAGCAGTTGTTGAATGAGCCTTGTCCAAGGCATGGCTCTAGGGAGAAGCCAGCTACTCATCTATGGAAAGATCGCGCAATCATGAAGGCCTTTAAGAATTCCAATGCCTTTAATGGCAACAATGGCTCGGGCGGCGGCTCAGGCGCCGGCGGCTTTCATGGCCTGGGCGGCGGCTCAAATTCCAATCCTCAGAATGTTCAAGGGGGCTTTAATCAGCAGTCCGGCCAGGGTCATCAACAGCAGCAGGGGGGATACCACACCAATCCAAAGCAGCTCAATGGTGGACAATATCATGTGTTTACCACCAGTCTGTGCAAGCGAGATCAGAAGCTTCATAAGAGGGTTGTGAATGCTGTTGAGCCGGCGGTTCCATGCTATTTAAGATGGTCTGAGCAGCCTATTGTGTGGAGTAGGGAAGATCACCCTCCCCGGGTTGATAATCCGGGTCACCTGGCCCTGGTGGTGGCTCCTCAGGTGGGGGGATATAAATTCACTAAGGTGCTCATGGACGAAGGCAGCAGCATCAACATCCTCTATTATGAGACCTTCCGTCGTATGGGGTTGATTGATAAGAACCTCAGCCAGTCCAATACTGTTTTCCATGGTGTGGTGCCTGGTAAGTCGGCATATCCAGTTGGTAAGATCGAGCTGGAAGTGGCTTTTGGAGATGAGTACAACTACAGGGCGGAAAAATTAACCTTCGAGGTGGTTAAGATAAGAAGTCTGTATCATGCTATATTTGGGCGGCCGGCTTACGCCAAGTTCATGGCACGGCCGTGTTACGTGTATTTGCAGCTCAAGATGCCGGGTCACAATGGGACCATTACGGTTCATGGCAGCCGAAAGATAGCCTTGGAGTGTGAGGAAGGTGACGCGGCTTATGCGGAATCTGTTTGTGCAACAGAGGAGTTGAAGTTTTACAAGGACAATGTTGACCCGGCAGATATGACGTCTTTAAAAAAGCCAACCACGGAGCATGAGCCGGCAATGAAGTTTAAGTCAGCTGATGAGACTAAGCTTGTTGACTTTGTTCCAGGTGACTCATCTCAGCAGTTCAGCATCAGTGCCAATCTGGATCCGAAATAGGAAGGCGCGCTCATCGAGTTCATCTGTGAGAACAGGGACATTTTTGCATGGAAACCTTTTGACATGCCAGGTGTACCTAGAGAACTTGCTGAGCACACTCTCAATATTGATCCGAAGTTTAAGCCGGTCAGGCAATTCCTTCGGCGGTTTAATGAGGAGAGGCGGAAAGCCATTGGTGAGGAGGTGGCCCGGCTCTTGGCGGCCGGGTTCATTGTTGAAGTTTTTCATCCAGAATGGTTAGCTAACCCGGTACTCGTGCTCAAGAAGAACGGCACCTGGCGGATGTGTGTGGACTACACGGACTTAAACAAGGCTTGTCCGGCTGATCCTTTTGGTCTCCCCCGTATTGATCAAATCATTGATGCTACCGCGGGTTGTGAGCGCTTAAGTTTTTTGGATGCTTATTCTGGATACCATCAGATTAAAATGGCAGTTAAGGACCAGGAGAAGACGGCGTTCATCACTCCCTTTGGAGCCTTCTGTTATGTGTCTATGCCTTTTGGACTCAAGAGTGCACAGGTGACTTATCAGCGTTGTGTGCAGAATTGTCTTCATAACCAGATTGGGCGCAATGTTCATGCCTATGTGGATGCTATCGTGGTTAAGTCCAGGGAGAAGGAGACCCTGGTAGATGACCTTAGAGAAACCTTGATAATCTCCGGGTTTACAAGATGATGCTTAACCCGGCCAAGTGTGTTTTTGGTGTTCCCGCAGGCAAGCTCTTGGGTTTCCTGGTTTCTAACAGAGGCATTGAAGCTAACCCGGAAAAGATCAAGGCAATCACCTCTCTGGCTAAACCGGCGTGCATCAACGACGTCCAGCGTCTGGCAGGCCGCATCGCTGCTTTGAGCCGGTTTATAAGCCGTTTGGGTGAAAAGGCCATGCCACTGTACCAGTTGATGAAGAAAACAGATGACTTTGTCTGGAATGATGCTGCTTTTGAGGATTTGAAGAGACAGCTGGCTGAGCCCCCAGTTCTTGCTGCTCCGGTTGACAAGGAGCCCTTATTACTGTATGTAGCTGCTAACACACGAGCCGTCAGTGTGGCTATGGTGGTGGAGCGCAAGGAAGAGGGTAAGGAGTATCCGGTTCAGCAGCCGGTTTACTACGTCAGTGAAGTGCTCATTGAGTCCAAACAGCGGTATCCACATTGGCAGAAGCTTGTTTATGGTGTGTTCATGGCAAGCCGGAAGCTTAAGCATTATTTCCAGGGTCACCCCATCACTGTGGTTAGTTCTGCTCCCCTAGGAGATATCATCCAAAACAGAGAAGCCACAGGAAAAGTGGCTAAGTGGGCTATAGAGCTTGGGCCTCATGGTCTGAAATACGTGCCACGCACTGCTATCAAATCTCAAGCATTGGTGGATTTCATCAACGATTGGACAGAGCTGCAGGTGCCTGAAGAGAAACCGGATAACACATATTGGACTATTCACTTCGACGGGTCTAGGCAATTGGAGGGCTCGGGGGCTGGAGTTGTATTAACTTCCCCCAGAGGTGACAAGTTTCGTTATGTGCTACGGTTGATGTTTCCCTGTACTAACAACGCGGCTGAGTACGAGGCTTTGCTCCATGGTCTTCGGATGGCTAAGGAGATGAGCTTGAGCCGAGTAAGGTGCTTTGGCGACTCAGATTTAGTGGCTCAACAAGTGTCAGGCAAGTGGGATTCCAAGGACCCTCTCATGGCGGCTTATCGTCGTGAAGTTGATGCCATTGCTGGACACTTTCAGGGTTACCAAGTAGAGCACATCGATCGCAGGAAGAACGAGGCGGCTGATGCATTAAGCCGGCTGGGCTCTCAGCGAAAGCCGGTGCCGCCTAATACTTTCTTGGACATCTTGCATAACCCTTCTGTTAAGTTGCCTACAGAGGAAGACTTGGCTGTCCCTGACCCGGAGGCACAGTTGGTGGCGGCTCTCCACATTACCCCAGACTGGACAGTACCATACTTGGCTTACATGACCCGGGGAGAATTGCTTGAGGATGAAACTTTGGCCAGACAAATAACCCGGCGGTCTAAGTCAATGATAATTATCAATGGTGAGCTGCATCGTCGCAGTGTCACTGGAACTTTCCAGCGTTGTGTTTCCCCTGAGGAAGGTCAAGAAATTTTACGTGAGATTCACGAGGGGGATTGTGGCCATCATGCCGGCTCAAAATCCCTTGTGGCCAAGGCTTTTTGTCATGGTTTTTATTGGATGACGGCTCATGCTGATGCGGAGGACTTGGTCAGTAAATGTGACGGTTGTCAGAGGTTCTCGCGACGGGCTCATGTGCCGGCTCAGGAGCTGAGGATGATTCCAATTACTTGGCCATTTGCGGTCTGGGGGCTTGATATGGTTGGGCCTTTTAAAAGGTCCAAGGATAAGAAGATCCACCTCTTGGTGGCGGTCGACAAGTTCACAAAGTGGGTTGAAGCAGAGCCAGTTAGTAAGTGTGACGCAGCCACAGCGGTTCAGTTCATGAAAAGGGTGATATTTCGCTTTGGTTTTCCACACAACATTATAACTGACAATGGTACCAATCTGTCTAAGGGCGCCATGGAGGAGTTTTGTCAACGAGAGCATATTCGACTTGATGTTTCATCAGTGGCTCACCCTCAATCCAATGGTCAAGCTGAGAGAGCTAATCAGGAGATCTTGAAGGGCATCAAGCCCCGGATTTTGGTCCCTTTGCAACGGACGCCGGGTTGTTGGGTGGAGGAGTTACCCTCCGTGTTATGGAGCATCAATACTACTCCTAACAGATCTACGGGTTACACGCCTTTCTTCATGGTTTATGGAGCGGAACCAGTCCTCCCTAGCGACATCCATCATGACTCACCTCGAGTGGCGGCTTATGTTGAGGCGGATAATGAGCGGGCGCGCCAAGATGCTCTTGACTTGTTGGACGAACAGCGTGATGTGGCAGCAGCTCGCTCGGCTATTTACCAACAAGACTTGCGCCGTTATCACAGCCGCCGGGTTAAGTCCCGGGTCTTCCAGGAAGGTGATCTGGTGCTCCGGCTTATCCAAGATCAAACAGATGCACACAAGTTATCCCCGCCTTGGGAAGGGCCCTTTGTGGTCAGCAAGAACTTGCACAACGGGTCATACTACCTTATCGATGTTCGGGAGCACAAAGATTCACGTAAGTCGGAGGAAGAGACCCGTCGGCCGTGGAACATAGCTCAGCTTTGACCCTATTACACTTGAGCCACCGGCTCTCATAATGTACATATTTCTATAGCCGTGTATATATTATGATAAATAATAAAGCAGGACCTCTGTCCTTTTCTCCTCCAAGGGTAAACGTGTTATTTCCATTACAACATCACATGGTCACTTGGAGGTGGATCCGGCTTACGATCGTATTCGAATCTAGCCGTTAACAATATAGTCACCTGGGGGCTTCCTGTTCAAACATAGGTCGTATTCGAACCAAAGAGAACATAGCTGTCGATACCCATTTGATTGGCAAATTGCCGAGCTCATTGGGGAGTTTTTCTTGATCATATTTGAATCATGGCTCAACCCCCTTTGGGAACCAACGTGGATCGTATTCGAATCAGCGTCGTTAAACAACTCTCAAGGTCATTTGGGGGCTTCCTGTTCACACATGGGTCGTATTCGAACCAAAGAGAACATAGCTGTCGGTACCCTCTTGATCGGCAACGCCAAAGCCACTGGGGGGCTATATGATCGCATTCGAATCTTAGCTTAACCCCTTTGGGACGGTTCTCTGGTCGTATTCGAACCGGAAGCCCTAAGTTTTGATCTTCTGATTTGCAACAAGTTCTTCTGGTCATATCAACAGTGTGCAAGGGCGGTTCTTACTCCGCTGGCTTAACTTTGATTAACAATATTGCTAGCATACAATAAGCATTATCGATGCTGGTGAACCGGAGTTGAGTTCTCAACCTCATTATTTGGGTTACATAAACCGGACATATACTTGCAAGGTTTGCAGGTAGGCTATTGTGGTTATCCTGAAGATACGGTTGAGAGCCGGTCCTTTACGACCTTGGTTATGCTCCGGGTTAAGTATATGACTCTCCATGCGGTAAGCCGCCTAGAGACTTGTGATTTATTTTTCTATGCAGAATAATTAAAGACAGTTCTTCAAGCTTAAGGAAAATAACTGATCACTTATAACCCGGAGGAATATAAGGAAGCAACTTCAATGGAGTTAAGCGTTCAACACGTGCACGATGGCATGACAAAATTAAGTGTTTGTCCTACTCTATTACAAGACTCCCCGAGTCCAAAAGGTGAGGCATTGTTTTAAAGTGTAACCATGAGCCGCCTAAAAATCAAGGTGCTTGTTGGGTCGAAGATTCCGGCTCATCCCTCTTCGCTCCTCCGGCTGATTCCATGACCTGGAAGGTTGATGATTTCCAGTCAATGCCGCTCAAAGCTTCAAACTAAGCCTCGTCATCAATTAACCCGGCCGGGTCAACTTCTGGGGCGAAGGTATGCTTACGAGTCGGAGGGATCAAGCTGATTGCTTCATAGCATGGAGTGGGGATCCTCTGATTTTCCGCGTCATAGCCCGGCTGATACTTGGTAAGGTCGGTGTCATTCCCAATCAGGGTGGCCACCGGGCGCACACTCTTCACACAGGCAGCGAAATCTTTCTGGTCAAAGGGGGTGCCGTCTTCCTTCAGGCTGGGGTATCCAAGAGCGATGTCGGCCGGGTCTAGCTCTGGGAGAAAAGCCTTGGCCCGGCTCAGCGCAGCTATAGCTCCGGCTCTTGCAGAGGCCCGTCTTAGCTCTTGGAAGCGCTGAGGAAGAACGGCAAGCCGCCTGAGTACGTCCGCCAGGTGAGTCGGAACCTCATTGGACAGAGCCACAACGGCTAATGCACGCTGTGCCCCGGTGTAGAGTTGCTCCACCAAGGTGTAAACAGCTTTCAGCTTGGTCAGAACATTTTGGTTAAGGTTGGAGCTTCTGGGACCTGCATAACAAGGTTAGGTGAGCTGATGGCAATTGTGGGACTTCTAAGACATAAAGAATGTAAGATTGTTAAAGGCTTGCAGAATGACTTACCGAAGATTGCGGCGACCATCTGTGACACATGGCGCTTTAAGCCGGAGAGTTCGGCGGTTCTCTCAGTCAGAGCAGCCTCCGCTTGTTCGGCCCGGCTGAGCAAAGCAGTTTTCTCCTCGGCCCAAGTCTTTCTTTCTGTTTCAAATTTCCTCTTCAGCTTTTCTTGTGCAGCAACACTGAACTAAAATTTGGCGTTGGCCTTCCAGGTCTCAGTTTCCTGAGTCTTCAGGCGGTTCTTCAGCTCAGAGATTTCAGATTCAAATTTCTTGCAGGCAGCCTGTACAAATTCCGGGTTACAGTGTGAGTGATTATTATGCAACATTAAAGTCCCAAGCACTTTGCAAGCAAAGACACTTGGCACTTGGGGGCTAATGTATGCTGAAAGATTCTATTTATAATTGCCGGTTCATGAAGGTAAGCCGGAAGTTATGTCTACAACATATTCTATCATAAGTAATAGACTTGGGGGCTAGCATGATAAGGATGACTATGGAGTAAGCAAGAGAGTTGTACCTCAGATTTTTGCTGTATCTGCTTCACCATATCAATCTCCAGGTCCCGGCTGTTGTGCACTTGACCAATGTAACCAGAAACAATGTCTCCAATGCTCAAGTTAGCATAGTCAGTGATCTCCAGTCTAGCCCTGCGGCGCTCCAGCAGTTCTTCTTTGGCAGAGCATCTGGCTAGCACAGTGGGTCTTCCCGGCTCAACATATTCAGTCCGGGTAATCACCACATCCGGGGCGTCGGCTGGTTGAGCTGAGCTGGGAATCTCCGGGTTATCAGAACCCGCCATGGTTTGTTCTTCAGTTGAAGCGGCGGTGTCCGGAACTGGTGCAGATGGCGGCTCAGAGGCAGAGGCATTGGGTCTAGTTAAGTCCGGCTCTTCGACCGGTTTATTTTTCTTGGCCCTCTTGCTGAGCTTGGCTTGGGCACTAAAAGTCAAAAGGATAGTACAAAAAACATAAGTAAGATAAGCACAAAATGAGATGATTATCATTACCCGGGTGCGGTCTTGAAAGCCGGCAAGTTAGATTGCATGGAGTCACCGGAGGAAGGTGAAGTTTCCTGATAGTTTGAATCAGACGAATTGAGTGGTTGACGAGTGACGCCCGCTAAAGGATGAAAAGGGTATAAGTTGGAGATAACCTCAGTCCGGCGTTTTCTTGATGCTTCGGGTAAACCGGAGGAGAGGCCTGCATCCTTGCTGGCCCGGGTTTGCCTCCGGCTCTCATGAATCTGTTGCTTTAAAAGAAATTGAGGATCTTGATAAGCTAAAGGATGCGAAAATCTTACTTTCCGGGTTACTCTTCGGACTTTCAGCCTTGGCAAGGGGTCCGAGTCGGAGGAAAGTATAGTTACCTCTTCAATCACCGGGTTACTCGCTCTGGTATCATCCTGCTGATAATTAGTGTCAATAAGGTGGTTAAAAACAGACGAAAAACAAAAGAAGAGCCTAAAGAATCAAGGGTTACCTCTGACTCGGAGCTATCATCCAACTGAAGCAGCTCTGAGGCGCTAGGCTTACTCCCCTTCTTGCGGGGAGCGGCTCTCCTGGCGGCTTTCTTAGCCTTCCTAGCTTTTTTAGCAGCCTCATGGTCATACTTGACCTTCCAGAACTTGTCATTAGCCTGAAAAAAATGCAACAAAGGTTTCCTTGAAGTTAAAAAGAAAATTGTTAAAATAGAAAGTAAAGTGCTCAGATTGGTAGCTTACCGCCGGAGCCGGGTTAGCTTGGCAGAAGGGGCTTAAGCCGGTCCTCCCACAGTCTGCTAAGCTCTCGTTCAAGAGGGACTTGGTCATGTCGTCAACGACGTCCTCAGGTAGGTCATTGGGGCTGTGCCGCAGAGGATCATCCTTCCGGCCCGTGTAATCACACATTAAGCCGGGGCGGCGGCTCAGGGGAATCACCCGCCAAGAAATCCAGACCCGGACCAGATCAACGCCATTAAGGCCATTTCCCAAAAGAGCCTTAATCTTGTTGATGGTGGGGATCAGTGGTTGACGTTCAGCTTGAGATAGTTTGTCTGGCAGGGGGTGAGTTGGCTCCAGACGCAGGGCACGAAAGCCGGGCAGAGGGTTCTCATCAGCCGGAGAAGTATCTTGGCAGTAGAGCCATGTCTGGTTCCAGTCCTTTGGGTGGCTTGGCGGCTCAGCATAAGGAAAGAGGCAATCTCTCCGTCGTTGAATGGAGATTCCACCAAGTTCCAAGCTAGGCCCGTTGGCGCACTCATTCTGGCGGTTCAGATAAAACAGCTCCCTAAAGAGCAGTAGGCTGGGCTCTTCTCCAAGGTATACTTCGCAGAACACTTGAAAATTACAAATGTTTGACACGGAATTGGGTCCAATGTATTGAGGTCGCAGATCGAAGAAGTTCAGAACGTCTCTAAAGAATTTTGAACCGGGAGGTGCAAAACCCCGGCTCATGTGATCAGCAAATATCACAACCTCTCCGTCTCTTGGTTGAGGTCTTTCTTCGGACGGGTCAGGGGCACGATAAGACATGACCTCCTTCTTAGGCAGGTAACCCGTCTTCACGAAATCAGCTAAAGTGTCATCAGTAACATTGGATCTCATCCAGTTGCATGTAATGGGTGCCTTGGGAGCCTTGGGCAGCATTGTGAAAGACGAAAACCTATGACAAAAGGAAATGTCCGGTTCAACTATAAGCCGGAGGAAGTTTACAGTTCAGTATTCAAGATGGCGGCTTATGAAGGGGCCTAATGACATATGGCTAATTGTGTCGGGTTATCTAAGCCGCTGTGGGCATCGTGAGTAATTCAAGTTGTTCAAAACTCTATCATAAATGAGCCAGAAAGTTCACAGCGCGTGGCCTCTTTTAAGCCGGAGATATGAGCCGCCATAGCTAACAGATGCAATTTTTGACTAAGTGTGGCACAAACAAGTTTCACAAATCGCAGTAATTATTTTGGATCAAACGATCGACTAGAAAGAAAAAATTTCTAGACCTAGAAGCTGATACAGAGAAGTTCATGAGCTCTAAGGAGATCTCTTTGCAAGTAAAGGGGACATGCTACTGTTGAAAATGGGTGCGAAACCACAGCCGCACGAGTTCTATATGGTTTCTGGATCCAAGGGGGCGTGTAGGAAAAACTGTGAAGAAGTGGCGACGAACTGCGAAGAACAGGGGAGAACGACAAGAACCCTAATGCGGATCTATTCTATGGAGTGGCAAGAACTTACTGGTGCGGAAAGAGATGCGGAAGTTGTCGCCGTTTCTCTGGACCGGTCAGGGTGATGCAGTGGCCGAGGTTGACGAAGACCAGGGGAGCGGCGGCGGCGGCGGAGCTCGAGCTCTCGGGTGTCAGAGGAGGAAGACGACGGAGGAGATAAGTGAATGAAGGCTTATGGTCCGGGCCTATTTATAAGGCGCGGCTAATAAGTGGGCGCGAGAAACGAGGAGGCCAAGGCGTGATTATCTCGCCACAGAAGTGCCTCGATTTTCGGGATGGCCATTAAAGATAAGATCCGTTGGGATATGACAGAATAAAAAAATGAACTTAATGGAAGATGATGTCATGGAGGGTTATCAGGAATCCAGAAGATGACGTCACGGCGGGTTATAACCTTCGCACAAATATAAGCCGGAAGATTTTCTCTCAAAGGGATTGAAGATTGACATGAACCGGTTCAAATCAATCTGGGGCCTAATGTTGAGGATATAACCATTAGAGTCACCCGCCCAGGAGGAGACGGGTACCGTCATAATGGTCATCACGCGATGCCCAGTGCCAAACTTGAAGACGGCGGGTCAATAATGGGCTTAAGACCCGGAGATGGCTTAAGGCCCGTAGTGATAACCGCCGTTATGGTGAAACTTGTAGTGTAAGGCAAGAATAGTTAAAAGTCCGAGCCGGACACTGTTATGAGCCGGCCGGGACTCTGAGAGCTGCTGGGCGTCAACCCCTCTATATAAAGGGACGACCCGGCGGCGGTTTAGGGGGAAGTAAGACCAAATCGATAACCAGGCAGGACGGTTTAGCTCCTGGTCGTCGAAACCCTAATCAATACCACCTCAACTGGACGTAGGCTTTTACCTTCACCGTAAGGGGCCGAACCAGTATAACCCTCGTGTTCCTTGTCCCGTTTAACCCCTTTAAGCTTCCTAGCTGCGATGGCTCCACGACTAAGTCCTTGCACGAGGACATCTGCCGTGACAATTCCACGACAGGTATGTTACTTGCCCGAGATTCGATCGTCGGTATCCCAATACCTCGTTCAATCTCGTTACTGGCAAGTCTCTTTACTCGTTCCGTAACGCATGATCCCGTGGCTAACTCCTTAGTCACATTGAGCTCATTATGATGATGCATTACCGAGTGGGCCCAGAGATACCTCTCCGTCATACGGAGTGACAAATCCCAGTCTCGATTCGTGCCAACCCAACAGACACTTTCGGAGATACCTGTAGTGCACCTTTATAGCCACCCAGTTATGTTGTGACGTTTGGTACACCCAAAGCATTCCTACGGTATCCGGGAGTTGCACAATCTCATGGTCTAAGGAAACGATACTTGACATTAGAAAAGCTCTTAGCAAATGAACTACATGATCTTGTGCTATGCTTAGGATTGGGTCTTGTCCATCACATCATTCTCCTAATGATGTGATCCCGTTATCAATGACATCCAATGTCCATAGTCAGGAAACCATAACCATCTATTGATCAACGAGCTAGTCAACTAGAGGCTTACTAGGGACATGTTGTGGTCTATGTATTCACACATGTATTACGGTTTCCAGTTAATACAATTATAGCATGAACAATAGACAATTATGATGAACAAGGAAATACAATAATAACCATTTTATTATTGCCTCTAGGGCATATTTCCAACATTACGGTGGGTGAACAAATTACTGCCGAGCAATTGATAGAAAAGCGCATAGTTATGAGAATATCTGAGCAATGATCATGAATATAGGCATCACGTCCGTGTCTAGTAGACCGAAACGATTCTGCATCTACTACTATTACTCTACACATCGACCGCTATCCAGCATGCATCTAGAGTATTAAGTTCATAAGAATAGAGTAACGCATTAAGCAAGATGACATGATGTAGAGGGATAAAATCAAGCAATATGCTATAAACCCCATCTTTTTATCCTCGATGGCAACAATACAATACGTGCCTTGCTGGCCCTAGTGTCACTGGGAAAGGACACCGCAAGATTGAACCCAAAGCTAAGCACTTCTCCCATTGCAAGAAAGATCAATCTAGTAGGCCAAACTAAACCGATAATTCGAAGAGACTTGCAAAGATATCAAATCATGCATATAAGAATTCAGAGAAGAACCAAATATTATTCATAGATAATCTTGATCATAAATCCACAATTCATCAGATTTCGGCAAACACACCGCAAAAGAGTATTACATCGAATAGATCTCCAAGAACATCGAGGAGAACTTTGTATTGAGAACCAAAAAGAGAGAAGAAGCCATCTAGCTAATAACTATGGACCCGAAGGTCTGTGGTAAACCACTCACACATCATCGGAGAGGCTATGGTACGTGTTGACGTAGAAGCCCTCTGTGATCGATTCCCCCTCCGGCAGATCGCCGGAAAAGGCCCCAAGATGGGATCTCACGGGTACAGAAGGTTGCGGCGGTGGAAAAGTGGTTTCGTGGCTCCCCCTGATGTTTTTAGGGTATAAGAGTATATATAGGCGAAAGAAGTACGTCAATGGAGCTCCGTGGGGCCCATGAGGGTGGGGGCGCGCCTACCACCCTGTGCACGCCCTCCTGCCTCGTGGCCGCCTCGCGGAGTTCCAGACTTCAACTCCAAGTCTTCTGGATTGCGTTTGTTCCAAGAAAGATCATCACGAAGGTTTCATTCCGTTTGGTATTCCGTTTCTGCAAAACACTGAAATAGGCAAAAAGCAGAAACTGGCACTGGGCCTTCGGTTAATAGGTTAGTCCCAAAAAAATATAAAAGAGCATATTAAAGCCCATTAAACATCCAAAACAGATAATATAATAGCATGTGAACTAGATTATTGACTCTAGTAAACCCTTTGGGTATTAGTCACATGGAGATGTGAACTAATCACATAAAGATGTGAACTATTGGTGTGAAATCACATGACGATGTGAACTAGATTATTGACTCTAGTGCAAGTGGGAGACTGAAGGAAATATGCCCTAGAGGCAATAATAAAGTTGTTATTTATATTTCCTTATATCATGATAAATGTTTATTATTCACGCTAGAATTGTATTAACCAAAAACTTAATACATGTGTGAATACATAGACAAAACAGAGTGTCCCTAGTATGCCTCTACTTGACTAGCTCGTTAATCAAAGATGGTTATGTTTCCTGACCATAGACATGTGTTGTCATTTGATGAACGTGATCACATCATTAGAGAATGATGTGATGGACAAGACCCATCCGTTAGCTTAACATTATGATCGTTGAGTTTTATTGCTATTGCTTTCTTCATGACTTATACATGTTGCTCTGACTATGAGATTATGCAACTTCCGAATACCGGAGGAACACCTTGTGTGCTATCAAACGTCACAACATAACTGGGTGATTATAAAGATGCTCTACAGGTGTCTCCGATGGTGTTTGTTGAGTTGACATAGATCGAGATTAGGATTTGTCACTCCGATTGTCGGAGAGGTATCTCTGGGCCCTCTCGGTAATGCACATCACTATAAGCCTTGCAACAATGTGACTAATGAGTTAGTTGCGGGATGATGCATTACGGAACGAGTAAAGAGACTTGCCGGTAACGAGATTGAACTAGGTATGATGATACCGACAATCGAATCTCGGGCAAGTAACATACCGATGACAAAGGGAACAACTTATGTTGTTATGCGGTTTAACCGATAAAGATCTTCGTAGAATATGTGGGAACCAATATGAACATCCAGGTTCTGCTATTGGTTATTGACCGGAGATGTGTCTTGGTCATGTCTACATAGTTCTCGAACCCGTAGGGTCCGCACGCTTAATGTTCGATGACGATTGGTATTATGAGTTTATGTGATTTGATGTACCAAAGGTTGTTCAGAGTCCCGGATGAGATCACGGACATGACGAGGAGTCTCGAAATGGTCGAGACGTAAAGATCGATATATTGGAAAGCTATATTCGGACATCGAAAAGGTTCTGAGTGGTTCGGGTATTTTTCGGAGTACCGGAGAATTACGGGAATTCACCGGGGGAAGTATTGGGCCTTCATGGGCCTAGTAGTGGAAGAGAGGAGGCAGGCCAAGGTGGGGTGCGTGCCCCCTAGCCCAAACCAAATTGGACTAAGGAGGCCGACCCCCCCTTTCCTTCTCTTCTTCCTCTCCTTCCTTTCTCTCCTACTTGGACTAGGAAAGGGGGAAACCTACTCCTACTAGGAGTAGGAATCCCCCCTTAGGGCGCGCCCCTTGTGGCCGGCCCTCATCCTCCTCCCCTCCTTTATATACGGGGGAGGGGGCACCCCATAGACACACAAGGTTATCTTTAGCCGTGTGCGGTGCCCCCTCCACAGTTTTCCACCTCGGTCATATTGTCATAGTGCTTAGGCGAAGCCCTGCGTCGGTACCTTCATCATCACCGTCACCACGCCGTCGTGCTGACGAAACTCTCCCTCGGCCTCAACTGGATCAAGAGTTCGAGGGACGTCACCGAGCTGAACGTGTGCAGATCGCGGAGGTGCCGTGCGTTCGGTACTTGGATCGGTTGGATCGCGAAGACGTTCGACTACATCAACCGCGTTACTAAACGCTTCCGCTTTCGGTCTACGAGGGTACGTAGACACACTCTCCCCGCACGTTGCTATGCTTCTCCTAGATAGATCTTGCGTGATCGTAGACAAAATTTTGAAATACTACGTTCCCCAACAAAACCTTGTCGACACGATGTTGGAGAAGCTTCTCTTCGATCAATGCTACCCCAACTCTATCTCGTATATCATCATTTTGGACCCGGTCCTTTCTTGTGTGGCCACACGTCCATCTCAATATGCGCATATCCGCTACATCTAACTATTGAACATGTTACCTTTTAGTCGGCCAACACTCAGCGCCATACAACATTGCGGGTCGAATCACCGTCATATAGAACATGCCTTTAGTTTTGTGGCACTCTTGTCACAGAGAACGCCAAAAACTTGGCGCCACTTCATCCACCCGGCTTCGATTCGATGGTTCACATCGTCATCGATATCCCCATCCTTCTGTAGCATTGACCCCAAATATCGAAAGGTGTCATTGTGAGGCACCACATGCCCATCAAGGCTAATCTCCTCCTCCTCATGCCTAATAGTACCGGAAACCGCACCTTTTATACTCGAATTTAGTTTTACTAATACTAAAACATTTCAATTTCAAGGTTTGTCTACATAGCTCTGACTTTGTATTAGCCCCATCCGACTATCATCGACAAGCACCACATCATCCGCAAAGAGCATACACCATGATATATCTCCTTGTATATCTCTTGTGGGCAAATTTGACAATTTTGACCTGGAAACGAAATAAATTCACAGAATGAACTGGGTGCGAAACTATTTCACATCCCTGACCCTTTTGTGTAGCGCCCGCCACGCCGGCGCCACACCCAACGGTGCAGCGCCTAGCTCCGGGGTGTTGCACCTCTGTCCACCGTGGCAGCCCACGGGCCCGCACCCAGTAATGTGCAACGCCTAGCCGGTAGGCGCTGCACGTGTAATGTGCAGCGCCTAGCCGCTAGGCGCTGCACTGTGACTTATCCAGCCACTTGGCTGGGCCCCCCTCCCCCACCCCCCCAACCACACACTCTCTCACTCTCTCCCCGAGCTTTGCCCCCTCTCCCACTCTCCCCCCTCTCAAATCTTCTTCCAAATCTTGCAAATTTGAAGAATTTGTCCGTGGATTTCGAAGTCAAACCCTCCCTCAAGGTAATAATCTCCGATCCCCTTTTTTTGATCGAAGTAAAGTTCTCCCGTTGCTCATTTGTTGGTAGTTTGGGGAAACCCTAGTTTTGTTTGGATCTAGAGATTTGCATGGAGATGTGAGATGTTTGTTTGCCAATATCTATGATTAGGCTTTGTTAGTATGCTAGGGTTATTCTTATGGGTGTTCTTATGTTGGTGCTAGGGTTAGGTTTAGGGCTAGGGTTATGGTTAGGGTTATGGTTATGGTTAGGGTTAGGGTTATGGTTAGGGTTAGGGTTGTTGTTTCATATATATATTAGGGTTTGTATTCGGTGTTAATCCATAGATTAGTACTCATGGAAGCAATGTTACCTTGTGTTCATTGCTTATAGGGATGGGAAGAACATGTGTGTTTGTTCATCATGGGGACAAAGACGCCTTTTTGAAAGGCAATAAAGAACCGGACCCGTATGAGTTTGACATGGTGTTTGATAGTAGTCCTAGCTATGCGGAGCTCTTGCAACAAGTTAGGAAAGATTTGAATTGGATGGACCCTAGTGATATCATTGAGTTGGAGGGAAGGCATAATGTTGGTTTTGGAATGCACATCCGTTGGAAGACAATACGTGTCAACTCGGAGCAACGTTGGGTTGCATACAAGGAGACGGTGGCCGAATCACTACACAAGGCTCTTGAGTTATTTGCAACGAAGAAGGTTGATTCAAGTTTGCATTTGGACTTGAACCGGAACCCCTCCCCTTTGGTTGCTAGTAGCCCCCACCCTTGAAGCAAGATGAAATTGTTGAACCTCTTTTGACCCAAGAAGTGAGGCCAACATTGAGCCCGTTTACAAACAACCAAGATGAAGCTTTGCAAGAGGACAATGATGAGTATGCGGACGATGACAATGAAGTTGATCTCCATGACAACAATGTGGGTGATCTCGACAAATATCATTTGCAAGAGACAATGGACCATTCCATCCCTTTTTCCCCTGCATATGCATCGGACTCGGATGACGATGGCCCCGATGAACAAGTTGATGCGGAGGGGTTCACGGTGAAGGAGGCCGAAGCTTTCAAGAAGGTATTTGGTCGGGATCATCGGACTACATTGTTCAAGGATGTTAGTCTCGCGGATGAAGCCGTGGTAGATGGTGACCAATGTGTACCTCTTGGGGTTAGGCCAAGCTCTCACCGTGATTTGGTAGACGACAAGAACCGGATTGCTAAAGGTTCTAAGTTCGACAGCTTGTTGGATTTGAAGATGTGGCTCGACAACTACTCGGTTACGCATTATCGTCCACACAAGGTGGTGCACTCGGACGTCAATGTGCGCTACACGGTTGCATGTGCATGTGAAGATGAAAAGGAGGTCCAACTTGGACTTACAAGAGGCCGTGGTGGTGGTAGAGGTCGTGGAAAGGAGGTCCAACAAGGAGTGGCAAGACGCCGTGGCGGTTGTCCGTGGATTGTGCGTGCAAGACCATGGAAAGGAGGTCCTACTTGGCATGTAGTGAGTTGTGTGCCAACTCACATGTGCCAAGGCAAAAGGGTGGATGGCAAGATTGTGTCCGAAGACCACAAACAACTCACGTCCGAGTTCATCGCTTACAGGCTCTCCAACTCAATATCCACACTTCCACAATGAGCGTCCAACATGTCATTGACCTTGTGAAAGCCATCTTTCATTACAAGGTGAAATACGGCAAGGCATGGAAGGCGAAGCAAGCCGCATTTAAGATGTTGTATGGTACATGGGAGGAAGCATACAACCGAATCCCTAGGTTGTTGTTAGCCATGGCCGCGACAAACCCGGGCATGGTTCATGTGGTCGAGCCTCATGGGCACCAAACAACGGTTCATGAAGGAAGGAAAGTCAGAGTATTTGGCCGTGCTTTTTGGGCGTTCGAGCAATGTGTGAGGGCTTTCAAACATTGTAGGCCGGTCATCGCAATTGATGGCACGTTCTTGACCGGACAATACAAGGGCACCTTGTTGGTTGCGATAGCAAGTGATGCCAATAACCGGGTGTTGCCATTGGCATTTGCTTTGGTTGAGGTGGAAAACAATGACAACTGGGAGTGGTTTCTGCATCTTTTGAGGACGAAGGTGTTACCCGCTCAAAGGGAAATTTGTGTCATATCGGATCGGAATCAAGGAATTCTTAACGCCGTGGAGATTGACATTCCCGGGCATGCTCCGTTGCACCATCGCTGGTGCATGAGGCACTTTTGTTCGAACTTCTATAGGGCATGTGGCCTTAAGGAGTTGGCCGATGATCTTCAAGATTGTTGTCTCGCTTTCTCCGATAAGCGCTTCGCCACTTTGTACAACAAATTGCTCGCACACAAAAAACTTGATCCCGGGGGTCAAGAGTTTCTCAATAGGCACATTCAATACCGGAACAAGTGGGCACGTGCTTTTGATGAAGATGGCCGGAGATACGGTCAAATGACAAGCAATATGGCCGAATGCTTCAATAGGGTGCTCAAAGGTGCACGTGGATTACCCGTGACGGCAATAGTTCAATACACATTTGACAAGATGAATGCGTACTTTGTAAAGTACTCGATGGAAACCGATGCACAGATAGCGGGTGAGAACCCACGGAAGTACAAGTACAAGTTCCCACCCAAAGTTGATGAATGGTTGCTATTTCAATCACGGAAGGCGGACTCAGAAGAAGCTATATTATATGACAATGAAGAGTGGAAGTACGAAGTGAAAGAGCCAGGAGGAACCACAAATGATGGCCGGCAACATGGAGGTCGGGCTTTCAAGGTGTCGTTAACACAATGTGATTGCTCTTGCGGGAGGCCATTGTTGCTTCATCTCCCATGCTCACATTTGTATGCCGCCGGCCGCGTTAGGAATGTGGACATCAATCACCCACGCACCGTGAGGGAGTCGGAGTTCTCAATCATGACGGTCAAGAAAACATGGGCTCCCCGCTTTCACCCATACTTTGACCAATCACAATGGCCGGAGTATCATGGAGTTCAACTATGGCCGGATCCGGAGTTGAAGGTTGTTAAACGGGGTAGACGTAAGACAAAGCGTCTTAGAGGTGACATGGACGGATGGGGCCATGGTGGGCGCCGCGAAGCGGGCAATGACCAATTCCAAGAGCCTCGTGAGAGCTCCCGTTGTGGGGAGTGCAAAGGTCATGGCCACAACAAAAGAAAATGTACCAAACCAAGGAAAAGGTCCAAGAAAAATGATGCAAGCACAAGCCAACATGGAGCTACACAAGGGAGCCAACCAAGTGGTAGCCAACCTAGTGGTAGCCAACAAGTGCCAAGCCAACCAAGTGGTAGCCAACAAGTGCCAAGGCAACCAAGTGGTAGCCAACAAGTGCCTAGCCAACCTAGTGGTAGCCAACAAGTGCCAAGGCAACCAAGTGGTAGCCAACAAGTGCCTAGCCAACCAAGTGTTAGCCAAAGAGGATCTAGGCAACAAAGAGGTCGGCAACTTGGACTTACAAGAGGCCGTGGTGGTGGTAGAGGTGGTGGTGGTCTCGTTCGTGGTGGCGGAAGAGCTCGACGTGGTGGTAATGGCCTTGGTGATGGTCTTGGCCGTGGTGATGGTCTCGGCCTTGGCGATGGTCTTGGCCTTGGTGGTGGACTAGGCCGTGGTGATGGACAACCGCCAGTTCGTTATAGAGGAATGTTTGGATACCTAGATGGACCGTTTTCGTATGTTCCTCACTAACTATGATGTATCATATGTTCTTGTTTTTTCGTATGTTCTTCTTTTTCATATGTGCTTCCATTTGTTCTTATTGTCCTTACTAACCATTATGTTCCACTCATTGTAGGTATGGCGGCTTCCCAACCCAACAAACCAACGATGAAGGAGGATGGCGAAGATGAGATGGCCGGATGGTGGGAGAAGGCTGCGAAGAAGCTTAGAGAGGAGGATGCAGCCAAGCTAAAGAAGAAGAAGGAAGAGGAGCTTGAGAAGGAGAGGAAGCGAAAATAGAGTGCGGCAAATGCGATGCGCGCTAGGGAGCAAGCGTTGATGAGGAAAGTTGAGGAGGCACAGAAGAAGCGTCAACAGGATTTTGAAGAAAGAACCATGAAGCTTTGGGCAATTGCAGCTGAAAAAGAAAAGAGGGATAATCAGATATTCATGGAGAGGGTGGTTAAGGAGGCTCACCTCATAAGAAAAAGGGAGGAGGAAGAGGAAGAAGAGATGAAGAAGAAGAAGGGAAAGGGGCCTTGCTCTACGCAATAGAGCTATGTCTCCTCTTCGATTTGGTTGTGAACTACTATGTCTCCAATGTGATTTGGTTGTGAACTACTATGTGCCGTGAACTACTATGTCTCCTCGATTTGGTTGTGTGAACTACTATGTGCGGTGAACTACTATGTCTCCTCCTTGATTTGGTTGTAAGAACTACTATGTGTCGTGAAGTACTATGTGTTATGAACTACTATGTGTCGTGAAGTACTTGGGCGCTGCTATCTACCATGTGGCGCCTAGCTGCTGTGGCTCTCTGGATAGCTAAAAAATTCACTAAGTCCAAGTCCAAGTGCCTCAAACTGTAAAGTACCTTCTGTTCTGGCTGCATAGCTACAGACCAGTGCAGCGCCTAGCTAGGAGGCGCCACACTGTACAGTGCAGCGCCTGGGGGCTAGGTGCTGCACTGTATAGTGTGGCGCCTCCGTGCTAGGCGCTGCAGAAACACTTAGCGAAATTTTTGCCTGAAACTAGAGGCATACCTTCTGTTGCTTGCTGGATACCTACAGACATGTGCAGCGCCTAGCCCGGAGGCGCCACACTCTATCGTGTAGCGCCTGCGCGCTAGGCGTTGCACTATACAGTGCGGCGCCTCCAAGCTAGGCGCTGCACATGTCTGTAGCTATCCAGAAAAGCAACAGAAGTTTGGCTAGTTACAGACATATGCAGTGCCTAGCTCGGAGGCGCCACACTCTATAGTGCAGCGCCTGCGAGCTAGGCGTTGCACTGTACAGTGCGGCGCCTCCAAGCTAGGCGCTGCATATGTCTGTAGCTATCCAGAAAGCAACAGAAGTTTGGCTAGTTACAGACATATGCAGCGCCTAGCAAGGAGGCGCCACACTGTACAGTGCAACGCCTAGCTCGCAGGCGTTGCACTGTTAAGTGTGGCGCCTCCGTGCTAGGCGCTGCACAAACACTTAGCAATTTTTTTGCCTGAAACTTGAGGCCTACCTACTGTGCCTCCTCCCCCCCTCTACTGGGTCTTTTTCAGCCACAGTTCAACAACTAGTATAACAAATATTCAGGTACGACATCATTTCTCCAAGTATAACAATTAGTATAAGAAACAAAGGGTTCACAAAAGACCTCATTTCATAGAAAGGACCATCACAATAAGTTCCAGTTTACCATAGAGCTACCACCACTCCAAGTTCAACGACATAAAAGGTACGACCACTCCAAGTTCAACGACATAGCAAATCGCACTCGAAGTTCAACATTATAAAAAAACTAAGATGACTAGTGCTTTCCACGCTTGCTGGGTCATCCCCCTCTTGACGCTTATCTTCTTCACCTTCCTAGGAAGAGGAACCCGCTCCGGCTCCGGCTCCGCCTCCGGTTTGACATCGTCATCCAAATAGTCATCCAAAGCCGCCATCCGCGAGGTGCCGACCGTCCTTTTGCCCCTTTGGGTGAAGTCTTCAGGTGTGTACTTGTTGATTCCCCTCCTAGGCTTCAACTCGTATGCAGACCGAGCCCGGTACGTCCCCAAGGTCATATCATCAACAACCTATGCATCAACAAAAGATATGGGAAGACCGTGTGTGAGGATATAGTTAGCAATGCATCAACAAATGGATATATATCGTCATGCCATACCTCTTGGGTGACCCCACCCACATCCTCATCCTCGAAAGGTTCACCATGGCTCTGCCACAAAGCGGGATCTGATGGTGTCGCCGACCTAGACCGTTCTGGTGATACATACTCGGGGTCACGACAACCGAAAAGGTTTGATAGCCGCCTTAACTTTTGGCCCTGGCGCTGCAACATGTACAAGTGAATGAGACATGGAACGTACCAACAAATGTTAAGTGCTAGTTTGAAGGATGTGTGAACCTTAATGAATTCTCGAAGTGCACCTTCCCCATCGCTTTTGCCAGCCGGGGTTGTTTCCAGAATAGTCTCGGTCTCGTCAGCTGCTTTCTTGATCTGGGCACGCTATGAACAGAAACGGTATCAAAGTGTTAGGCAAGCGAAGATGTGAAAAGTGCGAATGGAAAAGCAAAAAGGGCTAACCACAAAGTTCATCATTGGAGCTGAAGGGATCACCGAGTTGCCTTTCCTGACTAATGCGTTGTACTGGTGCTGGGCTACCTCATCAAAAACGGTGGGTTCTTCCAGAATCTCCTCAGCATACGCCGGCTGGCATACCTCCACGCGGGTACTTGCAAGAAACCATGCGAGATAGTTGTTGAACGCGATCGGGCAGTGCTCACGAAGCTGGGCTCGTTTTCCAGCCCTTGCTTGCTCCACACTAAGAGCGAACTGCACGACATACTTCCTGTGATGGCTGGCCCAATCCTTGATCTTCCGCTGCTTCTTCCTATCCAACCTGCAAGTTAGAAACAGAATATTAGCATCATCGAAACCGTCGAGAAGCTGCTAAGTGCTCAAGGTTAATTATATCTTACGCGTGTAGCAACTTGTCCGTGTCCTCCCACTCCGGCGGGTGTGGCTGGAACAAACCAAACTGGCGGAACACCCGATGTGGCAGGTGAAGCTCAACCGCCCAGTTGCATATCAGTGGGCACCGCATATGCCAGAGATCCCTATCCCTAATGCACATCGGATTAAGCCTGAACTCTATAGGGTTACCAAAACTCTCTCCTTTTCCATACGGCTCCCATTCCACCTGCAAAATGGGATTGAATGCAAAATTGATATCGAGTGAAGATACAAGCATGATAATCACTTATGCAAGGTCGGTTCACCTGCTCAGGCGTGATCGCGTCCAGCTCGCTCTTGTACAACTTGTACATTACAGAGGGATCATTCGTCGTCTCATTTAACACATCCCACTTGTAAGCCCAAGTGGGGAGCCGTAGTGGGTCGTATTTATCGTCCCAATCCTCGTACTTCACGGTCTTAGGTCGTCCAACCGGCAAACGCTCCCAGCTCCATATGGAAAGTGCGAGCAGACAACCACCAATACCTCTAGTGTGCCTACAACTGGCATCGTCCAACTACACATAAAAAAGAACATGGTCAAATTTGCCGCAAGAGCGCATTGATAATGTATCAATGAAGTGAAAAGGAAACAACTTCATACCTGTCGATACAAGTAAGCTAGTGTCGCCGAACCCCAACTCCATTTGCTATCGAAGACGGTCAACGCCTTCAGCCACATCCATGGAGCATTCTTGCCTGTGCCATCAGCAAACATTGTCCTCGATACCACGTACCACATGTAGACACGAGCATAAGTCTTCGCCATGTCCTCATTAGCATCATCGGGGCAATGAGCGAAGTTCGATGATATCCACGTGAAAGTAGCGCCCGCTGCGACTCTTTCCTTCTTCTTATCTTCCCTTTCTGGCTCCCGAGGCTCCGGAGGAACCATACCGATAAGGGCTTGCATCTGCGCGCGCCACCCTTCAGAATCGGTGTTCATACATAAAGGATTGCCATCGATAGGAAGACCGGTGATCATAGCGATATCCTGCAGCGTCATGGTCATCTTCCCGGTTCGAAGATGGAAAGTGTGTGTCTCCGGCCTCCAATGATCAATAAGCGCGGTGAGTGCTGCAGCATTGTTGGGTGGCGTCGACCGGCGGACCAACTCAATGAAAGGGAGAAGTCCTGCCTCCCTAACATAAGGTGTGTACCGCTCATCATAGCTCATCCCTCCAAGGCTGATCCCGTGAGACCGAAGCTTCAGAGGTGCAAGCTCCTACAAACAAACAAATCATACCATTACATATGGGGCATTTGTGTTTGAAAAAACATACGAAATTCATAACACCGGCCACTTTCAGTATTACCCGCTGCTGCACCGACATAGCGTACGACCGGTGTTGATGGTCCCAGTGATCATCGAGAAGCCAAACCATCCTAACAATTTCAACAAAGCATTCTTGTCAACACGATTATCTTTTCAATTCAAAAAAACTAAAGTAGGCCTACTACATGCAAGATCCAAAGCATATGGTGCTTCCCCCTACTTGGGCCTACTTCATACAAATAACATGTCAATCTATGTATCCAAACTATAACATGTCAATCTACTTCTCCATACAAATAACATGTCAATCTACTTCTCCATACAAAAAACATGTCAATCTATGTATCCAAACTATATAAATAACATGTCAACCTATCTATCCAAACCACATTCTAATCTAACAAGGGTTCCCCAAATCTAATATACGCAAGATTCAAACAAAAGTTGCCCAAATCTAATACATGCAAGATTCAAACAAGGGTTCCCCAAATCTTCAAAATATAATATTTTCTATGGATAGAAAGAAGGGGATCGGAGGAGAGTACCTTCTACGATGGATTGGTGAACAAATGCACAGACCAAATCGTCGGATCGGAAGGATTTGGGAGAGGGGATTGAGAGGGGAGTGCAGATGGCCGCCACCTTTTTTCTGTAACTGCCAATGGGGAGGGTGGGGGAGGAGAGGGCTGGCGCGTTTGCATATAAGTCACAGTGCAGCGCCTAGCCGCTAGGCGCTGCACATTACACGTGCAACGCCTAGCGGCTAGGCGCTGCACATTACAGGTGCGGCGCCTAGCTCGGAGGCGTTGCACTGCTGGGTGCGGGCCGTGGGCTGCCACGGTGGACAGTGGTGCAACGCCCCGGAGCTAGGCGCTGCACCGTAGGGTGTGGCGCCGGCGTGGCGGGCGCTACACAAAAGGGTCAGGGGTGTGAAATAGTTTCGCAACCAGTTCATTCTGTGATTTGATTTCGATTATAGGTCAAAATTGTCAAATTTGCCTCTCTTGTGACCTCATCCAAGGACTTTGATGAAACTTATTTACTTTTCAGGGGTGTTTACACGTCTGATGATTAATAAATCTGAGTGTTTTTGGAAGAGAAAAACTTTTCTCGTTTTAATTAACGGTCCTGTCTTTCTCTAGGATATATCTGCAGTCCCGTCGCAACTGACACTGCAGTATGGAAATGGAAGTCAAAGAAAAGGGGTAGATGCGCGCCCTGGCCCCACATGGCAGTGGGCGTAGGGTACGAAAGGGAGGTAGGCTTGCCTTACACGTATCACGGCGCTCGCCTTTCTCCCTCCCTCCTTCACCCGACTTGACTCGTCGCCGGCTTTCCCCGCCAGATCTCGCTTTCCCCTCAACCCCCACCTAACCGCCGGCGGCCGCCATGATGGCCGCCGAGTCCCCGGCGACGGCGAACCACCCCGCCGACCAACACCTCGAGACCCTCGCCCTCGATTCCCCATCTGCCGCATCGGCCGCTGCTTCTACCGACCCACTGCTCCACCCTCCTCCCTCCCCCTCGCCCCCCTCCGCTCGCGCCGCGGCCGCGAACGGCGACCCGTTCGTCGAAGAGAACGGTGAGGATGAATCCCCTCCGATCCTCCCCACCCCCGACTCCCCGGTCGTTTCCCGCGAGCCGTCACCGTTGTCCTACCAGATCACCGTCACCGACCCCAAGAAGCACGATGAGGCCGCCACCGGAGCGGCGGGCGTCATCCCTGGCTCCGGCAGCTACTTCTCCTACCTCGTCACCACCCGGGCCGCCGACGGCAGCGAGTTCCGCGTGCGGCGGCGCTTCCGCGACGTGGTGACCCTCGCCGACCGCCTCGCGGCCACCCACCGCGGCCTCTTCGTCCCGGCGCGCCCCGACAAGAGCATCGTGGAAGGGCAGGTCATGCAGCGGCATGAATTCGTGAACCAGCGCTGCGTCGCGGTCCAGCGCTACCTCTGCCGCATCGCCGCGCACCCCACCGTCAGCCGGAGCGACGACTTCCATACCTTCCTCACTGATCCTAGCGGTATTCCGACCTCCGAGGGTGAGTCTCCCAGGTTCAACCCCGCGATTACTGCCGCCTCGCCGACGGCTGTTACTACACCAACGACGCCTACAAAGGGCGGGCGAGACTTTTTTGGTATGTTCAAGGACCTGAAGCAGACGGTCGCGAATGGGTTGATGGCGGTGAGGCCGCCTCCAGTGGAGGAGGAGACTGACGCAAAGTTCCTCTTCCACAAGGCCAAGCTCGAGCAATTGGAGCAGCAACTCGCAGCGACATCTCAGCAGGTAGCTGTGTGTGTGTGTTGTTGTCTGGTTTATTAGAGCACTCATGTTACTCTCATTCTGATGGTTAGTCTTAATTTCTTATGCATAACTCGTGTAGTTTTGACAGAAGCAACATGTACTACATTAACATGTACCCGAATGGAGGAATTAAATTATGCGTGCTTGTTAAGTACATGTACTACATTTGCATTTTGCAACTTGATCAAGAAATTAATATCATATCAGGTTTCCGGTACCATGCGGCAGTGTACAAAAGAACACCAGCTAAGTCTATTCTTCTACATAATTTGTAGGCAGAGGCGTTTGCTAAAGCTCATGAGGATTTTAGAACAACTACAGCTCACTTGGGAATGACATTCGTTAAGCTGGCGAAATTTGAAAAGGACCAATCTACATGCAGTTCTCACAGAACTCGAGCTGTTAATATTAACAATTTTGCAAATGCTGTTGTCAAAGTCAGCAGGTCTCAGACAAAACTGGATGCTGAAATTGTGAAACATCTGGTATGTGGGAAGTTGGAGTGAGAGTAACATTATCTTGGATACAGATCTTCTTGATTATTTTTGTTCCTTGATCTGTAACGGTGTTTATGCTTTTTTACAGGACACTATCCATAAATACCTGGAGACGATGACTTCTGTCCACAATGCATTTACTGATCGCTCTAATGCTTTGCTCCATATCCAAAGTCTATCATCAGACTTATTTGCTTTGCACAACCGGGTGGCGAAACTTGAATCTGTGTCATCAAGAGGAATAGATCAGGAGAGGACGAGGTATCAGAAGGTTGAAGAACTGAAAGAAACAATAAGAACATCAGAAGACGCGAAAAGTCATGCACGCAAAGAGTATGAACTTATCAAGGTAAATCACCTAAAGTTTTGAATTAAGAGTACAATGTGCGTGTTGTACTTGATAGTGGCCTTCTGAGATATGAGTTGCTATTTATTTTTAAATTGCACAATTCAAGGTTGTTATGCCATAAGGTCAGATGACAACGTTTCCTAGTTTATGGTTAATATTCTTGCAATGGTTACACAAGCACAATTAAGTATTTGGGGCGAGCAATAGCTTCATACTGCAGTTTACATTTTATCGAAAACTATCAGCCAAAATCAAAATAAAATGCATTTGATCTTGGTTTCGACACCGAGCTTCAAAACGTTACCTGGCACTAGTTAAATGTCATGAACACTATAATGAACTCTGTATATATGCATCGTTTGACTTTATCAGTCAGTCTGAACTAATGTTATTAATTTACCATAGTGATGTCTGAGGTGTATTATTAGCAAACACAGTGTTATGCACACTAAAAAAATTATGTCCGAGTTAAGCTCTCAGAAGTTGGAACGAACTTGTAGCTTCAATTGCTGCAGCAGGCGGATATTCGTTTTGCTAAAAATTCACAAGTCAAGATCATTAGTTCAGTATGGTTATATGAGTTGAGGAAAGTATTCCGAGTACATTAATTGTCAGTTAAGTAACTGAAGTCTCTATATAGTACTCCCTCCGTCCCAAAATTCTTGTCTTAGATTTGTCTAGATACGGATGTATCAAGTCACGTTTTAGTATTAGATACATCCGTATCTAGACAAATCTAAGACAAGAATTTTGGGACGGAGGGCGTATATACGATTGACCATTAGTTTTCAAGACAGATTCGTACTATTTAAATGATGACAATGCCAGGTATGACTGAGATATACTACGTTATGTATTGACCTACTGGGACAGGTTTCTCTCAGCAAGTCAGTACATAAACTTGAATATGTAGGCTGTATTTGTCCTGTGGGATTTGTTTGTGTTGACAATATTAGAGTCTTTAAGCCTGTCGTTCAACCCAGATAGCATCTATTTGAGTTGACTGAGAAATATTACGAGGCATGTCTATGTAATAAAACACTCCTTTCAAGTCAAGTAAAGTGCCCATCATATTTCTCTTTTCTTTTTTCTTTCTTGGTGTGGGAAGTGTCGCATCCCTCTGTAGCCTGTAGGTTATCAAACCACATGTTATAATTTTGGTAACACTTGGGACATGACTATGCTGTTGATTTTAAGTTCCCATTTTGTTGTTTGGCATGGACTATTTGGGGTTTCTCTGAAATAAGCTTCTCTAATGCAGGAAAACAACATGAATGAAATTAAGAGATTTAATAAAGAGATACGCCAGGATTTGGTGGAGATGATGAAAGGCTTTGTAACAAGTCAGGTATAAATTTCAAACTTCAATTCTGAATCATTCTTCTGGTTGCCGGTTGTACGACCCTTTGAATTTTTGTAATGCAAAATCAAAAGATAAATACATCAGTTGAGTATCTGTCTACCATATTACCTATTGCAATTTGCTGTAAATATATCTTCATAGCCCCATTATTTTAAATTCTGTATCCCATATTAACCCAAAATGTTACCCAGTACCATTGCATAGTATTGCCCAGTTTGAAACCAGAAGTTAGTAATGATGCCCACTGTGGCTACTGCACAGTTGCTCCCTTTTCTGCAAAAGTGCAAAATGAACATTTGGAAATTGGTATGTGGTGACCATGGCTGTATGAATTTTCCGCTGCACAACTTTGGATTGTACTGTATGTTTGTATGCATGAAGCAGAAGTGAGTTGTCGGTCCACTTGATGTTTGCAGTCCCACCTTTCTTATCTTGCATCGTTATATCGACCTAAGAGCATGTGAAGCATGTTCCTTTTTCATGTTTCTGCTGGTTGGTTACCTAGAGCTTGAGCAACACATAAAGAAACAATTCCAAGGCTTGCAGAAAGTAGAAACCATGTCGACCTAGCGACTGGTAGGGGTGTCCAATTGCCACGTGTTATTAGGTTGTAGGAGTACATCGTGTCGACTATAAAATATAAATGATATGGTATATTGTTATTTGTTGTGTTTATTTCTCTATAGCAAAGGAAAGGATAAACCCTGATTAAGATGAGCAAACCAATGCCCATATGTCAAACACTGTATGCTTCATGGTAATTTGGTAGTGATGTGAAAATCTACACTGTGTATGACATTGTTTTGGAAGACATAGTCTGTTCTGCATGGATAGGGAGGTAGTGTTTGATTGGATAGTATAGATAACATCTGAAATGATTTTTGGTCCACTGTTGCGCATTGGCAGGCAATGTTGGTCGCCTTTTTTGGCCAAGAAAAGTTCATCGCACATGGAACTATTTTAGCTTTGCAACACCGCCTCAGTAAATAATTTTCCAAAGTTCAAATCAGGCAACCTAGATGGTGTTGTATGATATTCAAAATTATATAATACCAGTAGGTGCATACAATTTGCTGGTGGGAGTGGGTGGGACACCATCTTGTTTTCAACACTTATGAGTTCTCTATAACTCTTTGAAAATAAACAGTGGATTTCACAGTATCAACAATTTGATCATCGCAAAAGCTAACTAAATTGCCATGTATTTTGTCAATGTGCAGGTTGCACAGTCAGACAATATTGCTAGTATATGGGCAAAGTTAGCAGAAGACACAAAGGGATACGCGGACAGGAGCAGCTGAAGTAGGATGTAAATATAGGTGTGAATTTTGAGCCACTCATCTGAAGCATCAACATTGGTTACCACATTGAGATTCGTGTCATCACTCGCTCGGTGATTTAGGCGATATGTGCAGAGACAGTTTCCACTCCCCAAGGGGCATTGAGATTGGTCAAGGATTTTCTTGGAGGTAGCTATCTCCGGATGTGTACCTGAAAATTTGTCAGGAAAGATAGAACAAATCCTGGACCGCAAAACCGACACATCTGCTTTCCCCCCAGTTTTTCCCCACCCTGGGTTTAGCTGTAATGCTGAGTTTTCTCTGTACAATTACGCGGCACTAGCTGACTGGAGTTCCCTGCTTCCTGAGAGAACCATATAGCACATGAGAAAGATTCTTTTCAGTACTTAAGAAGTGTTGCAGGCTTGCATTTGCTATCTCGAGATGTATTTTCCTTTGTTTTCTTTCAGGAAAGGGATTGGGTTTGATATTATGCTGCGCATCACCAGGTTTGTGCGGAAGGTGAGCCACTCATCTCCGACGAGGCTGACTGGTTGGGATATGCTCGCGGAGACGCGAGCCAGTGGTATGGTCGGCAGCTAGTAGCCATTCCTATCACGCAATCAGGCACCAGGCATAGGGGTGACCCTTTGCGAGCTCCCTGAGACGCCGCGTATGCATGTTCAAGCTCCCGCCACGAAACCCGAAGAACGAGAGCTAGTTGCCATGAAAAAAATTCCACCCCGGCGAATTCCGCCCAAAAATCCGCTGCTGTCCCTGTCTCTGCCAAACAATTATGGTACGATCTGCGGCGTGGTGCCTCTTTGTCCGCTACTTGGACGCAATGTCGACCAGCTTCAAGCACTTCAAACGCGTGGTGAGAAATGCTTCCAAGTTCTTGATTTTTACTGGGCATGTCTTGGAGAGGTGAGAAGAAGGCGTACGTAGCTCTGCTGTGCAAACAGTTGTACAGTTGTACTGCCGTGCTGTAGTACCAGCAAGGGATAGTTAGCCAACGGCCACAGGCTACTCCGTCTCTTGTTGCCTCGCTCCACTTCCCCCCTGGCCGCCGGCGCGCCTCCGGCGACGTCTCCGCCCGGGGAGAATGCTGCCCCACGCGCCCTCCCGTTACCCGGGCGCCGCCAAGTTCAAACCCCTCGTCCCCGCCAAACCGCCACTCTCTCCCGCGTCCTCCTCCTCCTCCCGCGGGAACCTCTGCGCCGCCGCCGCCTCCCGCCGCGACTTCCTCCTGCTCGTCCCGTCCCTGGCCGCAGCGTCCACGGCCCTCCAGTACCTCCCCCTCGCGGCCTCCGCCGCGGACGATGAGAAGCCGGCCCCAACACCGCCGCCAGCTCCGGCCCCAGCACCGGCTCCGGAGCCCGACGGGGAGGCGGCGCTGTCGAGGATGTACGACGCCACGGTCATCGGCGAGCCGCAGGCCGTGGGGAAGGACGCGCGCGGGAGGGTGTGGGAGAAGCTCATGGCCGCGCGGGTCGTCTACCTCGGGGAGGCCGAGCTCGTGCCCGACCGCGACGACCGGGTGCTCGAGCTCGAGATCGTCAGGAAGCTGGCCGCTCGCTGCGCGGACGCCGGGAGGACCCTCTCCCTCTCGCTCGAGGCCTTCCCCTGCGACCTCCAGGAGCAGCTCAACCAGTTCATGGATGGGAGGTTTGCTACTGCACTTTTTGTTAATTGGAACGAATTTTACCTGTTCCTAGTTGCCACAATTCATAATTCTAACCGAGATACGTACAATGCAGGTAGAATTTTCTACATGCTCAGAGCTTTGTGAACCAGTTCATTGATATTGTGGTTTCATTTTGATAGATTTATATTACTGGGAAGTTAAGAGTAGTTTCGACTCAGGATTTAGAATATCGATTACAGAAAATTTTATACCTCGTGGAAACATTTTGAATTTCCAAAAAAAAGGAATTATTCCAATAAAAATTCACTGAATTAGACCCAGTTTAAATTTGATTTGAATTAATTTGGATCTCGTCAGAAATTTTGTGATAACAAACATTTCAGGACCCACTGAATTTAAGAAAACATATTGAAATTTTTAATCCTTGTTCACCTTTATGGGGAATAGTGTATGTCTATGAGAGCAATTGTGATTTATCGATCAGCCTTGCAATACTTCCTCGACGAACTTCTAACAGGCCTATCTTAATTCAGAATTAACGGCAACAACTTAAGGTTGTACACATCTCACTGGGCACCGGAGCGCTGGCAGGAGTATGAACCTCTTTTAAACTACTGCCGTGATAATGGAATCAAGCTTATTGCATGTGGAACTCCACTTGAGGTAATTCATCATTCTCACACACATTATCCAGCAAAACTGCATCTGCATGTGTTTATTTATGCATATTTTTATCATCATGATCTTGTTCATTGGTACTTCTGACTTTCTAAGGCTGTAGACTTGATAGTTGTAGTTATTCAGTGTTGATTTTTACATTATTCCAGCTGGCAAGCTTTTTCTTGACTTGCGTCATCAAGTGCTTTTACTCGACGCGTAAGCACCTATTCTACATCCTCATTGGCCCTTGTCTGAGAAGTATTCTGATATGCAGCCATACTAAATAAGATAGCTTAGTCTTCTCTGTGGTGAAAAGTACTTAATACATTTCTTGACTAGGTGGTAAGAACTGTCCAAGCAGAAGGAATCAAAGGCCTCTCAAAAGAGCAGAGGAAGTCGTATGCTCCTCCAGCTGGCTCAGGCTTCATTTCTGGCTTTACATCCATCTCAGGCCGATCATTGATAGACAAGACTTCATCCTCTCGTGTCTCTCCTTTTGGCCCTAGCTCATATCTATCTGCACAGGCAAGAGTAGTTGATGATTATACCATGTCCCAAATAATAATGAAGGAAATTAGTACTGGAGACCCTTCAGGGATGCTCGTTGTTGTAACTGGTGCAAGCCATGTTATGTATGGGTCACGAGGGATTGGTGTTCCTGCCAGAATATCTAAAAAGATGCAAAAGAAAAAGCAAGTTGTGATCCTTCTTGATCCTGAGAGGCAAGGTATAAGGCGAGAAGGTGAAATCCCCGTAGCGGATTTATTGTGGTATTCTGCTGCCAAGCCATGCAGTCGAAATTGCTTTGACCGTGCTGAAATCGCTAGAGTTATGAATGCAGCTGGTAGGAGGCGTGAAGCTCTGCCCCAGGTTATCACTTGCTCTCTCAGCATATCTTTGGTACTCCTTTGCATTATATCTCTTACTAACTGTAACATGCCGTAAATGATTTTACTCTAGAAAACCAGTAATGAGCTCTTTAAAAAATTAACGCAGCTAAAAACTTGCTATGTCAGGCAGTTATGATTTCTAATAACATCGCATTTTTTAATGTTTGAGCTAATGTAAAATTTTGCATTTATTTCATTGCAGGATATTCAGAAAGGAATAGATCTTGGTGTAGTTTCTCCTGAGATATTGCAGAACTTTTTTGACCTTGAGAAATATCCTGTCGTGGATGAATTGATTCACCGATTCCAAGTACGCACCTGCTTTACTCTTTCACTCCTTTCCCCTGTAGTTATCTATTTATGGTTTGGTGCTTGACCATACAGCTGCATACTACTGCTTCAATAATATATTCCTTCCTTGATTATATATGAAAAAATAAATCTATCAGAACTGTTTATGGACGGGTCAGCCCTGTCAGATTTCATCCAGGATCAGCCCCGCCTGGCATCCTGAAAGGAAAGAACTGCCAGAAATAATCAATATTTACTAGTGATATTATGTAAAATATGTGAAAAATATTTTGGGAAACTGAAAGTTCAAGGCTGGGTTTACAAGGGCTGGGCCAGGCCTTGAGCGGTCTAATTGATTTTGCTCTTTATAGCTAGGAGAACTTACTGCATGTTGATGATGTTGAAAATGATCATTTTGTGCAGGGTTTCCGTGAAAGGTTACTGGCAGATCCCCAATTCTTGAATAGATTAGCTATCGAAGAGGGTATATCAATAACTACAGCTGTCTTAGCACAATATGAAAAACGGAAAGGACGGTTTTTTGAAGAGATCGACTATGTCCTTACTGATACAATTAGAGGTTCTGTTGTTGACTTTTTTACAGTCTGGCTTCCTGCTCCTACTATTTCGCTCTTATCTATTGCTGACAATGGTTCTGGTGAGAGCTTGGAGCTTGTTAGAGGATTGTTAGGGTCACTGCCAGATAATGCATTTCAAAAGGGTATCGTGGGCCAGAATTGGGACATTAACCAGAGATTTGCATCAGTACTAGTGGGTGGTCTGAAACTTGCTGGTGTTGGATTTGTTTCCAGTATTGGAGCTGGAGTTGCTTCGGACGTTTTGTATGCTGCTCGTCGAGTTTTGAGTCCTACAAGTATAGAGGCAGAACGCCCAAGAGCTCCCATTTGGAAAGCAGCTTCTGTGTATAGTGGCTTCCTTGGAACATCAGCAAATCTGCGGTATCAGGTACTTCCTTGTTATCCTCTTTCTAGTTTCAAATGAAGGGTCGAGAATTTAGATATATATATTTGATGAAGTTCTAATTCTAAAAAATTGTTCACAAGTGATTCTGGCTGATCATGTAGATATGTTTTGTCTGTCGAGTTGCACATGTGAAGGCACATGATAGGAACTTTAGCAATGGTTAAAATGATCTGTAATATAACATACTGTGGATGAATGAGTTAGTCTAAAGGCAAACTGAGGCCTTGCAGCTGCAACTGGTATGCTATCAAGTAGCCTGTCCAGTCATTTATGATCATATAAGCACAACTCACAATTTCGCCTTCCATTTTCGACTTATTCTGCAATATCTAACATTTCCCCGATAAATATGTTAAGGTCATTGCTGGTCTGGTGGAGCATCGGCTTGGAGAGTATCTTGTGTCATACTATAACCAGCCATTTCTTGCTAATGTGCTGTCCTTTGTTGCACGGATAATCAATTCATACTTTGGAACACAGGTTTGCCACTTCTGCATTTTGTACTTCCGTTATTAAGTTTTTTTTCTGGTTAAGGTGTTCCATCAAGCTGGTTGAACTAAACAAACAAATATCAGGATTTCCTTCCAAAGAAAAAAAAACATGTGATTCAGAGAGCAGGTTAGCTATTGATGAATAGGGGCTAATTTAATCATTTTCAATTAGCATGATATGGGAGACCTCTTAAGGCTATGGCTACAACATGTGGTCTCCTCTCTCCATACAAAGCAGACCTGGGATACAAGTGTACGACTCCAACACTAACACCATGCCCTAGCCACACACTTTGTAGTACCATATTACATTACTACAAGATCCGTAAATCTAACTTGTAAGTTATAACCTACACGTACACATTCGGCACAAACTCAGTACTCAACACATGTCATCTCGCACATACATGTGTGTCCTGTACATGTGCTAAGAAAATATTGGAGGCTCCACTGGTCACACTTAACGGGTGCATGTGTGTCACTCCGTTTTAATAGGGGCCGCCATGTCAATCCTAGGAATTATACCTAAATAATCAAATAATCAATATCCATCACTAGAACCAAAGGTTCATCTGCCAACACGCACATTGTTGCATCGATGAATGTCTAAATATATGTGCATGAAGAGCATATTAGTGCATGCACACAATGCCAATTGCATCTAATATGGTCGATCCACTTCATCCTACGGGTCAAATGCCCCGCACCATTTAAATGCAACTGGATGCACAACAGTGCGGATCATTTGACCATAGGATTAGCTATTAATGCACAATTGGATACACTAATTCTTTTGGATTGAGCCGCTAGCCCATTTAACCACTATTCGCGGTGCAGATCGCTCATCCGTTGGATGAAATGATCCACCCCAACCCCTATGTTTGTCTCTGGTAGAACCGTTGCTAAACATCTCCAGGGACAGAAATAAAAATCCTACAACGTAATGACTTATTTCTGCAGTCTACTACTCTACAACTCAGCTTCATACATATATTATGCATGATAATACTTGCATTCCAGGTTTCTCTAGTCGTTACTGACAGCTATGTTTGATGCAGCAATGGATTGATCTTGCGCGATCTACAGGCATCCAAACTAGTGAGGAAGAGCCACCTTCTCCTGACACTCCCATCTCATCAGAAATACCAGTGTTGGAATGTGGCACGGCAGAAGTACAAAGTACAGACGATATTAATAAGAACCAATCAGGTGAGCAGACATAGCCAAAAGGTTATTGGCTGTGGGCATCCAACTCAAGGAACAGTATCTACAGTACAGGCATATAGACACAAGGTCTTGGTACAGCAAGACTGAATCCCAACCACATTGCATTGTTTTTCGGGAAGGAGAACATGAAATTTTGAAGAGCAGAGTTTTTATTTGAGCATTCTATTCTTGCGGCTAAAAGGACTTCTTCTACACATTTCTAGAGTAAATATACTATATGTACATCAACAGGAAACAGTCAGATTTTGAAACACACACGTACACACCATTTAGACTCTTGATATCATCTTGGATTGCATTTGGCAACAGAAGTTGAGTTTCCATGAGAAATCCACCCCCCACCCCCCAGCCATGAGTTGTATTTGATCAAAATGAGTTGAATTCAAGTACAATTTATACCATAACTGGAACTGGTGGAAATTGGACTGTATGACTGTATCTCCATTTTTTTGTGTTTGGTGCCATCTGTAACTGTCGATACTTGTTTACACCAGTGACTAGTGAGGAATCCAGTCCTTTCGATATGTCGTAATCGTGCAATTAATCGAACAAATCTAGCCCGCTGTTGCCTGTTGCTATTGCCAGAGGAATCCAGTACCAAGTCACGGCCATCCAACGCGGCGATATTCATCTTCTTTTAAGGACCCAAATATGCGTCCTCACCGACCGATCCCTGGACCATCAAGGAACGAACATATCCGAAGTCTAGCAACTGATGCTATTATGAGAGGCAAGCCTGAAGTGCCGAAGGAGGACCGGATCCGGATTCTGTGTAAGGCTGTGGCAAATTGGCAACGCAGAGAAATGTAGTTGCAGAGTTGCAAAAAATAGACATTCCAGCTGCAGCTGAAATATCCATGTGGTAGTACTCTGAAGCATTTGCTACAACGGTTGTGGTCTGGCTCTTGATCTGAACCGTTGGACACGGTGGAGACATGACATCCTCGCAGCACCTCAGGTTTGGATTTCATCTCTGATGCTGAAAAACATTTCTCAGTTCCCAGGGGACGGGCTTCATCACTTGAGAGAATCAAACAAGGGGGAAATTTGACGGACCATATTCATTAGTACGAGTGTTCATCTAGATTTCTTCTGACTCTTTAATATAAACCCTTAACAAGTCCGGGTACAGAGCAAGTACAGAGTGTGCATACATACGGTAGATACTCCCATCACGTGACATGGCACGGCGCAGCCAGAGGGCAGCAGACGGGGTCAGACGCCGGCGCATGCTTCCGAGCCTGGCATCTGGCTTGCCAGGTTGGCCGCCACATGCAGCGGCGCGGCACGAGCAGTTCGCTCCGGGAATGGTGGGCTGCCCGCCTGCCCGCCCCAATACTGTATCTGAATGGGAGTATCTTGGACGGACGGCCGGATGCCGAGGCGGTCGGTGCAGGTACGGTACGGCGCGGCCGGATAGAGTATACCCCCGCGAAGCTTCGCTGCTCCCTCCTTCCTTCCCCTCCAGGGCTCCAGCTACGAGGAGGAGCTGAGCCACCGCTGCGCGCACGTGCGCGCCTGCGCGCCCATCTGTCGCTCACGCGCTCGCCTGACAGGCAGGAAATCCAAGCGACGACGAACTTGCGCACGCACCGGCAGACCCAGCGAACGGGCGGACGCGCTTGTTCACCCGAACCACTGACCGTACAGCGCATCGTACCGTTGCGGAGGCGTGGATCAGCAGTGGATGGGGGCAACCAGCAAGGTCCGTCGGCAACCGAGTTGATCTTTCTTTATTTTCGGAACATGGAGGCTACACCCACGGGCACGCACCGGTCCGTCGTCTCGTCGTGCGACGCACGACGTCGCGGGGGAGACGTGCGGCCCAACACGTACGGGGAAGAAACAACAGGCCCCACTCCCCATAGATCCGCTGCTCCCCGCCGGCGCGCCCGGGATCTTCCTCGGTCCCGCGAGGCATGCGACGTACGCCCGACGCCACCGTGCAGCGGCGCAAAGTTCCCGCGCCCGGTCCAGGACACCCCCGGCAGCGGCGCCAACTTGCTCCGCTGGGGTTGGAGCGCCGGAGTGCAGCGGCCTCGGCTCCCGGGCGGCGGCGGATTTGGGCGGTTCGACGAGGGGATTTGGAATGTTGGGTGCGCCTCATTTGGTCACCGTGCCGTGAAGAGCTGGCGCTGGGTAGCTTCCGGACGCCCAACGTTTTTTACAGGCTTCCCTCGGATCTATCACACCTCACGCGGTGGCTTCCCATAGCATGGGAAATGCCATTCTCATGGTTAGTGACATCTTTACAACGGAGGTTCCTTCGCCACTCGTGACAAGTATGTCTCGGATTATTCTTCCGTGTGTACATGTACTGCTTTCATGCCGTCCTCTACTTGACTGATAATAAATAAATATTACTAAATCAGAAATCATGTTTACTGAATTGAGCTCGAATTTTGTTCTCCCGTAAAAGGCTGGGCATGGGTGATGCTAGCACGTTATCGAAATTAATACAGTAATACACTAGTATAAGAGAAGAACCTAATGGCATCTAGGAGTAATACTCTAGTACAAGACATGTTCAGTCTACTTTTGCAGTGTGATCCGTACTTCGTACTACGTACCAAGGGGCGTGCATTCAACGATTTGGTTGGTGTATATGAGATTTCCAGATCTCTGCTAATCAAGATTTGCTCGTCTAGCATACGACAGGTGTGGCTAGTTAGTGGCTTCCTAAGTGATGAGAGTTAAGCTTAAATTCGCTCATAAGCTGAACTTAAAAAAATTCTTAAAAATCCAAAGTTTTTTTGTTACAATATACAAAGTCGATTTGCAAAAAAGAAGATTTATATGATCTTTTCAAGTGCGGCAGTGGAGATTTTTCTTCTTCATAAAAGCATTCTCACCAGGAGCGTACATCGGCGAAAACGTGTAGCTATTTTTCCCAGATATTTTAAGATGGAACAATCTTTGCAAAGTAAATCCTACTAGCATATCTGTGTGGAAGTTCCATACTAAGTGTCAAATTTAAAGGGCAAATCAGCATGCTTATCACAAGAGCATCTGGTTCCATTCCGAAGTTTAGGCCGCCTTAGCCACCCCTCTACTCTACGCCATTAGCCATTAGGGTTTAGGAATGTTCCCCATGAGAATCACAACAGATAATACAGGTAAGATCATCCCTAATCATTGCATGCGATCGGCTGCTTCGTGGCAACTTCTGCCCAAGAACACAAGCTGGCTAGGCCATGACCACCATCCTTATACCATAACAGTCTCAAACTATTGGCCTAATCATAATAATAATCTAGCTGCCATCTCGGTTTTTGGATGCTAGCGGAAAACTATTAGGGATGCCTCCAAAGGAATCTATGGGAAGGTAGAGAACACGTATCCAGTGAGGCAAAGCATTTTTAAAATGCAAGCCTTGAAGGAACTTGCATGGCCCCGAGAACATGGTGCACGGTGTCTTTCCTTGTCCTACAGCCTAGATATCGTTTTCTTCCGTGAAGTATGTCTAGATATAGTTGGTATAGAAAGGCTGGCCGTATTTCATTCCATCAATAATGCTGGGGACACACTTCCATGGGAATAGCCAGGGAGAAAGGGACGCTCACGCGGACAATTCTGCATCCATGAACTCTATTTGTCATTTGAATTTGCGTTGAAAAAGTTATATGTAGTCAGCTAGACAAAACTGTAAGTCAAACTTTCACAAGAAAAGGCGCAAGTCGAGATCTTTATTTTTCAAACTATAGGATTCACTAAATAAGGCTACAAGTAGCTAGAGTCAATTTAAGACTCAGATATGTAGTGGGGTACAAGGCTAAACAACCTCCTAACAATAGATACTGGCCCATTCCCAATTCAATTTCTATTTTGGATTTTAGGACAAAAACATTATTGTGTGCATTCCAACTACCGATTCTCACATACAAATAGCTTAAAATTATCAGACCTCTGCACTGCAAGAATTTTGAAGTTCATATGTTCTACACAAGATCTCCATTCTCATGAAACCTCCTTGATTGGCGTTGAACACTTGGGTAATATTGGTTAAGGAGAATTGGATCCTTTCAAACATATCATGTGAATAACCTTTTGATTACTGCTAAACATATGGTAGGGGCCTCCCCTGATGTTTCTCAATAACAAGTCTTTGGAGAAAACTTTAAAATTGAGTTTCATTTAATCTCTAAAACACATAAAGTTTTTGGGAAAATCCTGCGCACTCTCTATTAACTAAGAACGAAAGAAGACCAAGTATTTAAAAGACTTGTGTACAAACTACATGAGGACTACTACTACTTAGTATCATTGCTAGACTCGCGTGGCAAACGGGCACCGACGATGCGTTGGATATCCTGAAATGGTAACTGGGACAGTTCCATGTATCTGAGGTGCACTCCTTTGAAGATATGTACCCAGTCCCATTCCTTTCACCCGCTCCACAATGCATATAGCAGACGACTACTACGAATTGTGTGGGTTTCCTTGGATGTGGCGCCTATGATCACATTCAACCTCGTGTTGACCGATTGGCGATCATGCAAAAGGGTGTTGGAAGGATCCCCTAGCCAACCATCAAGAAGGCCCCAAACCGCTAGACTGCAATGACAGCCTACTACGGAGGTGGACGAAATTCTCCAGGTTGTTGAGGTAGAGGTAATAAATGACTTTATATGAGGCTAGAAACACACTCTTGGAAGGTTTGTCGGGAGAATTGTGCTATGAAAGACTAGCCATGCAAATAACTTAGCACCTTGACACAACCCTGACGTATCAAATTTTGTTGGCCTCAAATTTATCGGCATCCATGAAACTAAATGGCGTATGCAGAACTTGCAAGAGTATTCTCCGCTTGTGAGCACTAATACCGGTGAATAATAACAAAAAAAATTAGAAGGCGGAGATTGTTGGGAATCGTAGCAGAAATTAAAAATTTTCTATGCATCACCAAGATCAATCTATGGAGTCATCTAGCAACGAAAGAGAGGAGTGCATCTACATACCCTTGTAGATCGCGAGCGGAAGCGTTCAAGTGAACGGGGTTGATGGACTCGTACTCGTCGTGATCCAAATCACCGATGACCGAGCGCCGAACGGACGGCACCTCCGCGTTCAACACACGTATGGTTGGGAAGACGTCTCCTTCTTGATCCAGCAAGGGGAAGGAGAGGTTGATGGAGATCCAGCAGCACGACGGCGTGGTGGTGGAAGTAGCTAGCGGGGATCTCGGCAGGGCCAAGCTCAGCGAGAGGGAGAGGTGTCACGGGAGGGAGAGGGAGGCGCCAGGGGCTTGGGTGTGCAGCCCTCCCTCCCCCCTCTTTATATAGGGGTCCAGGGGGGGCACCGGCCCCCAGAGATCCCATCTCAAGGGGGGGGGGGGTGGCGGCCAAAGGGGGGGGGACTTGCCCCCCAAGTCAAGTGGGGCGCCCCCCACCCCTAGGGTTTCCAACCCTAGGCACAGGGGAGGCCCAAGGGGGGCGCACCAGCCCACCAGGGACTGGTTCCCTTCCCCACTTCAGCCCATGGGGCCCTCCGGGATAGGTGGCCCCACCCGGTGGACCCCCGGGACCCTTCCGGTGGTCCCGGTACAATACCGGTGACCCCCGAAACTTTCTCGGTGGCCGAAACTGGACTTCCTATATATAATTCTTCACCTTCGGACCATTCCGGAACTCCTCGTGACGTCCGGGATCTCATCCGGGACTCCGAACAACTTTCGGATTTCCGCATACTAATATCTCTACAACCCTAGCATCACCGAACCTTAAGTGTGTAGACCCTACGGGTTCGGGAGACATGCAGACATGACCGAGACGACTCTCCGGTCAATAACCAACAGCGGGATCTGGATACCCGTGTTGGCTCCCACATGTTCCACGATGATCTCATCGGATGAACCACGATGTCGAGGATTCAATCAATCCCGTATACAATTCCCTTTGTCAATCGGTACGTTACTTGCCCGAGATTCGATCGTCGGTATCCCAATACCTTGTTCAATCTCGTTACCGGCAAGTCACTTTACTCATACCGTAATGCATGATCCCGTGACCAAACACTTGGTCACATTGAGCTCATTATGATGATGCATTACCGAGTGGGCCCAGAGATACCTCTCCGTCATACGGAGTGACAAATCCCAGTCTCGATTCGTGCCAACCCAACAGACACTTTCGGAGATACCCGTAGTGCACCTTTATAGCCACCCAGTTACGTTGTGACATTTGGCACACCCAAAGCACTCCTATGGCATCCGGGAGTTGCACAATCTCATGGTCTAAGGAAATGATACTTGACATTTGGAAAAGCTCTAGCAAACGAACTACACGATCTTGTGCTATGCTTAGGATTGGGTCTTGTCCATCACATCATTCTCCTAATGATGTGATCCCATTATCAATGACATCCAATGTCCATAGTCAGGAAACCATGACTATCTGTTGATCGTGGTCTATGTATTCACACATGTATTACGATTTCCGGATAACACAATTATAGCATGAACAATAGACAATTATCATGAACAAGGAAATATTATAATAACCATTTTATTATTGCCTCTAGGGCATATTTCCAACAGTCTCCCACTTGCACTAGAGTCAATAATCTAGTTACATTGTGATGAATCGAAGACCCATAGATTTCTGGTGTTGATCATGTTTTTCTCTAGGGAGAGGTTTAGTCAACGGATCTGCTACATTCAGGTCCGTATGTACTTTACAAATATCTATGTCTCCATTTTGAACATTTTCACGAATGGAGTTGAAGCGTCGCTTGATATGCCTGGTCTTCCTGTGAAACCTGGGCTCCTTGGCAAGGGCAATAGCTCCAGTGTTGTCACAGAAGAGGGTGATTGGCCTCGACGCATTGGGTATGGCTCCTAGGTTGGTGATGAACTCCTTCATCCAGATTGCTTCATGCGCTGCCTCCGAGGCTGCCAAGAGTGCGATTACGATGTTCGGACACACCATTTCGCTGTGGTGTTCCAGGCGGCGTGAGTTGTGAAACTATTCCACATTTCCTTAAGTGTGTGCCAAATTCGTGACTCAAATATTCCCCTCCACGATCTGATCGTAAGAATTTTATTTTCCTGTCACGTTGATTCTCAACCTCACTCTGAAATTCCTTGAACTTTTCAAATGTCTCAGACTTGTGTTTCATTAGGTAGACATACCCATATCTACTCAAGTCATCAGTGAGAGTGAGAACATAACAATAGCCACCGCGAGCCTCAACACTCATTGGACCGCACACATCAGTATGTATGATTTCCAATAAGTTGGTTGCTCGTTTCATTGTTCCGGAGAACGAAGTCTTGGTCATCTTACCCATGAGGCATGGTTCGCACGTGTCAAATGATTCGTAATCAAGAGACTCTAAAAGTCCATCAACATGGAGCTTCTTCATGCGCTTGACACCAATGTGACCAAGACGGCGGTGCCACAAGTATGTGGGACTATCATTATCAACCTTACATCTTTTGGTACTCACACTATGAATATGTGTAACACTACGTTCGAGATTCATTAAGAATAAACCATTAACCAGCGGGGCATGACAATAAAACATATCTCTCATATAAATAGAACAACCATTATTCTCGGATTTAAATGAGTAGCCATCTCGAATTAAACGAGATCCTGATACAATGTTCATGCTCAAAGCTGGCACTAAATAACAATTATTGAGGTTTAAAACTAATCCCGTAGGTAAATGTAGAGGTAGCGTGCCGACGGCGATCACATCGACCTTGGAACCATTCCCGACGCGCATCGTCACCTCGTCCTTTGCCAGTCTCCGTTTATTCCGCAGCTCCTGCTTTGAGTTACAAATATGAGCAACCGCACCGGTATCAAATACCCAGGAGCTACTACGAGTGCTGGTAAGGTACACATCAATAACATGTATATCACATATACCTTTGGTGTTGCCGGCCTTCTTGTCCTCTAAGTACTTGGGGCAGTTCCGCTTCCAGTGACCACTTCCCTTGCAATAAAAACACTCAGTCTCAGGCTTGGGTCCATTCTTTGGCTTCTTCCCGGCAACTGGCTTACCGGGCGCGGCAACTCCCTTGCCGTCCTTCTTGAAGTTCTTCTTACCCTTGCCTTTCTTGAACTTAGTGGTTTTATTCACCATCAACACTTGATGTTCCTTTTTGATCTCCACCTCCGTTGATTTCAGCATTGAATATACCTCAGGAATGGTCTTTTCCATCCCCTGCATATTGAAGTTCATCACAAAGCTCTTGTAGCTCGGTGGAAGCGACTGAAGGATTCTGTCAATGACCGCGTCATCCGGGAGATTAACTCCCAGCTGAGTCAAGCGGTTGTGTAACCCAGACATTTTGAGTATGTGCTCACTAATAGAACTATTTTCCTCCATCTTACAACTGAAGAACTTGTCGGAGACTTCATATCTCTCGACCCGGGCATGAGCTTGGAAAACCATTTTCAGCTCTTCGAACATCTCATATGCTCCGTGTTGCTCAAAACGCTTTTGGAGCCCCGGTTCTAAGCTGTAAAGCATGCCGCACTGAACGAGGGAGTAATCATCAGCACGCTGCTGCCAAGCGTTCATAATGTCTTGGTTCTCTGGGATGGGTGCGTCACCTAGCGGTGCTTCTAGGACATAATCTTTCTTGGCAGCTATGAGGATGATCCTCAGGTTCCGGACCCAGTCCGTATAGTTGCTGCCATCATCTTTCAGCTTGGTTTTCTCTAGGAACGCGTTGAAGTTGAGGGCAACATTAGCGTGGGCCATTTGATCTACAAGACATATTGTAAAGATTTTAGACTAAGTTCATGATAATTAAGTTCATCTAATCAAATTATTCAATGAACTCCCACTCAGATAGACATCCCTCTAGTCATCTAAGTGAAACATGATCCGAGTCAACTAGGCCGTGTCCGATCATCACGTGAGACGGACTAGCCAACATCGGTGAACATCTTCATGTTGATCGTATCTTCTATACGACTCATGCTCGACCTTTCGGTCTTCCGTGTTCCGAGGCCATGTCTGTACATGCTAGGCTCGTCAAGTCAACCTAAGTGTATTGTGTGTGTAAATCTGTCTTACACCCGTTGTATTCGAACGTTAGAATCTATCACACCCGATCATCACGTGGTGCTTCGAAACAACGAACCTTCGCAACGGTGCACAGTTAGGGGGAACACTTTCTTGAAATTATTGCGAGGGATCATCTTATTTAAGCTACCGTCGTTCTAAGCAAATAAGATGTAAAACATGATAAACATCACATGCAATCAAATAGTGACATGATATGGCCAATATCATTTTGCTCCTTTTGATCTCCATCTTCGGGGCGCCATGATCATCGTCGTCACCGGCATGACACCATGATCTCCATCATCATGATCTCCATAATCGTGTCTTCATGAAGTTGTCTCGTCATTTATTACTTCTACTACTATGGCTAACGGTTTAGCAATAAAGTAAAGTAATTGCATGACGTTATATGTTGACACGCAGGTCATAAATAAATTAAGACAACTACTATGGCTCCTGTCGGTTGTCATACTCATCGACATGCAAGTCGTGATTCCTATTACAAGAACATGATCAATCTCATACATCACATATATCATTCATCACATCCTTTTGGCCATATCACATCACACGGCATATGCTGCAAAAACAAGTTAGACGTCCTCTAATTGTTGTTGCAAATTTTTTACGTGGCTGCTATAGGTTTCTTAGCAAGAACGTTTCTTACCTACGCCAAAACCACATCGTGATATGACAATTTCTATTTACCCTTCATAAGGACCCTTTTCATCGAATCCGATCCGACTAAAGTGGGAGAGACAGACACCCGCTAGCCACCTTATGCAACTAGTGCATGTCAGTCGGTGGAACCTGTCTCACGTAAGCGTACGTGTAAGGTCGGTCCGGGCCGTTTCATCCCACGATGCCGCCGAATCAAGATAAGACTAGTAACGGCAAGTAAATTGACAATATCGACGCCCACAACTGCTTTGTGTTCTACTCGTGCATAGAAACTACGCATAAACCTGGCTCTGATACCACTGTTGGGAATCGTAGCAGAAATTAAAATTTTTCTACGCATCACCAAGATCAATCTATGGAGTCATCTAGCAACGAGAGAGAGGAGTGCATCTACATACCCTTGTAGATCGCGAGCGGAAGCGTTCAAGTGAACGGGGTTGATGGAGTCGTACTCGTCGTGATCCAAATCACCGATGACCGAGCGCCGAACGGACGGCACCTCCGCGTTCAACACACGTACGGTTGGGAAGACGTCTCCTCGTTCTTGATCCAGCAAGGGGGAAGGAGAGGTTGATGGAGATCCAGCAGCACGACGGCGTGGTGGTGGAAGTAGCGGGGATCTCGGCAGGGCTTCGCCAAGCTCAGCGAGAGGGAGAGGTGTCACGGGAGGGAGAGGGAGGCGCCAGGGGCTTGGGTGTGCAGCCCTCCCTCCCCCCTCTTTATATAGGGGTCCAGGGGGCGCCGGCCCCCAGAGATCCCATCTCAGGGGGGGGGGCAAAGGGGGGGGACTTGCCCCCCAAGTCAAGTGGGGCGCCCCCCACCCCTAGGGTTTCCAACCCTAGGCGCAGGGGAGGCCCAAGGGGGGCGCACCAGCCCACCAGGGACTGGTTCCCTTCCCCACTTCAGCCCATGGGGCCCTCCGGGATAGGTAGCCCCACCCGGTGGACCCCCGGGACCCTTTCGGTGGTCCCGGTACAATACCGGTGACCCCCGAAACTTTCCCGGTGGCCGAAACTGGACTTCCTATATATAATTCTTCACCTCCGGACCATTCCGGAACTCCTCGTGACGTCCGGGATCTCATCCGAGACTCCGAACAATTTTCGAATTTCCGCATACTAATATCTCTACAACCCTAGCGTCACCGAACCTTAAGTGTGTAGACCCTACTGGTTCGGGAGACATGCAGACGTGACCGAGACGACTCTCCGGTCAATAACCAACAGCGGGATCTGGATACCCATGTTGGCTCCCACATGTTCCACGATGATCTCATCGGATGAACCACGATGTCGAGGATTCAATCAATCCCGTATACAATTCCCTTTGTCAATCGGTACGTTACTTGCCCGAGATTCGATCGTCGGTATCCCAATACCTTGTTCAATCTCGTTACCGGCAAGTCACTTTACTCATACCGTAATGCATGATCCCGTGACCAAACACTTGGTCACATTGAGCTCATTATGATGATGCATTACCGAGTGGGCCCAGAGATACCTCTCCGTCATACGGAGTGACAAATCCCAGTCTCGATTCGTGCCAACCCAACAGACACTTTCGGAGATACCCGTAGTGCACCTTTATAGCCACCCAGTTACGTTGTGACATTTGGCACACCCAAAGCACTCCTATGGCATCCGGGAGTTGCACAATCTCATGGTCTAAGGAAATGATACTTGACATTTGGAAAAGCTCTAGCAAACGAACTACACGATCTTGTGCTATGCTTAGGATTGGGTCTTGTCCATCACATCATTCTCCTAATGATGTGATCCCATTATCAATGACATCCAATGTCCATAGTCAGGAAACCATGACTATCTGTTGATCAACGAGCTAGTCAACTAGAGGCTCACTAGGGACATGTTGTGGTCTATGTATTCACACATGTATTACGATTTCCGGATAACACAATTATAGCATGAACAATAGACAATTATCATGAACAAGGAAATATTATAATAACCATTTTATTATTGCCTCTAGGGCATATTTCCAACAGAGATTTCACTTAAAGTTAAAATCTTCATGTGGTATCTTTGTTGGGGAGTTGTGCTAATTAAGGACAACCTCACACGGTGCAACTGGCCAGGAAGTAATAAGTTTTGTTTTTGTACTCATGATGAGACAATCAAACACCTATTTTTCCAATGTAAATTTGCGCGATCTACGTGGTCAGACATTTAAATAGCGTCAAATTTGTATCCGCCCACCAGTGTTTCCAATATTCTTTGTCATTGGCTGAACGATATTTCAAACAGGTTCAAAACGCTAATAAGGGTGGGAGTGTATGCCTTACCATGGACGCTTTGTCTATGTAGAATGATTTTGTTTTTAATGACAAAAATGCTTCTCATTTGCAGATTATTTTCTGTACGCACTCGCTTAGTACATGGTCTACGCTACAACAAGCGGAGTATCAACCACTGTTCAAGACAGTGTGTACGCAGTTGAAGCAAGTGGCTATAAAGGATTTTACCCAACATGGGTATCAGCATAACCTCCGGATCAGCCCATCATCTCTTTTGACATAGGCATAGTGTCGGTCAATATGACCCTACTATTGCCGAATTGTCGGCTTTTTACCTTTCTTTTTGTCAGACTGTCGGTATTTGGTCGTGTGCATCCTAATTATGCAGAGGACGGGTGATACTCTTAATGCTTTGTATCCGTTTGATGCTACATTTTTACATAATAAAAACGCCATTTATCAAAAAAAAAGAAGCACTAATACATCAAAATTTTGTTTGTAAAATTACACATAACAACTTTCTTATGAATATGTAAACCAGTCCATCCATACTGTGTACTCTCCTGATAGCGGTACGTGAAGTGTACTTTGATGGTTAAGGCAAGATTCTCATCAACAATCACTATTATTGTGCACTTTCATAACATATAAATAAATAAATGTTATTAGATTCATATTTTAAAAGAAAATCAATTGGTGATTAAATTTTTATCTTAAACCAATCAAATATGGCCTAAAAAGGAAATGGATGGGGTAATACCTAGGTGTGGCCGTAGCTCTACACATTTTAATAGCCACCAAAGATAGTTATGACTTGAGCTGGCACCCCGCAAACTCCACTTGGCGCGCTATATAAACCCCTTTGCCAGTTGCCACTGCCATCACAACCCACAAGCAAACAAACAGCAGCCAATTAAACAAGCCAGGCTAGCGATCGATCGATCGATCTCATCGCCGTCGACTCGAGCTCCAGCGCCGGCGACGACGACGACAACATGGGCAACAGCCTGCGGTGCTGCCTGACCTGCATGCTCCCCTGCGGCTCCTTCGACGTGGTCCGCATCGTCCACCTCAGCGGCCGCGTCGACGAGTTCAGCTGCCCGATCACCGGCGGCGCCGTCCTCGCCGAGCACCCCAACCACACCATCGCCACGGCGTGGTCCTCCGCCGGCGTCGGGTGCCCCAGCAAGAAGCTCGTCATCGTGTCGCCGGACACCGAGCTCAAGCGCGGCCGCATCTACTTCCTCATCCCGTCCGCGACGGTGCCGGCGGTCGACAGGAGGAAGAAGAGCCGGCCGGGCCCCAAGAAGAGCAAGCGGCCGAGCAGCCGGGGCAAGAGCGGCGGCGCCGCGAGCACCGCGGAGCAGGACAACTACCTGACGGAGCTGCTGTCCGAGAAGACCGCGTCGGGCGCCCACCGGCGGCGGCGGAGCGGCTGCAGGGTCGGCGTGTGGCGGCCGGAGCTCGAGAGCATAGTGGAGGAGGCCTCGGAGTAGAGGGCTCGAAGAGTTCTCTCATCTTTCTTTACCCCTCCCTCCTCCTATTATTCTTGCTTCCTCTCTGTCTTCCGATGTGAATACCACGATGGAGAACGTATTTCCAGTTCTCAATGCCCTGACACATGTATGTACAGTGATGTACAGAGGGTTTAGTGGTTCATAGATCGGAGATGAGAGGAAAAAACTATTGTAAGCCCCCCAACATGTACAGAGATATTTAGCTGAGCTGATTGAATTTTTCTGGGAAAATCTTTCATAGTGTGTGCCATCACCAAAAAGAAAGATATGGTTGAGTCGATTCAAGTTTCTACAAAAATCTTTCATAACATGGGAGTGTTTCCTCTCGTTCAAAACAGAAGACAATGTGTGATTCAATGAATTTCATCTTTATATTAGTCACCTGCTGCAGGCACTAAACTCCACTTGGCACATTTAATTCAGCGTATGCGGGTTTTCGACAAATCCCTAGGAGAATCTCACAAGCACTGCTCATGAAAGTAAAAGGAACACAACCAAAGTGGCAGGGCAAGGTAGGTTATCCATTTGGATTACAATGCCTATTGTCGGCAAATCGACTTAAGATCCCCCCATTGCCGAGGAACTGTTGAAGGAAATGATAAGTACCAACATGAATCGGATACTACACGAAAGGAAAGGGAAGTGGAGAAAGGTACCCCAACCCCAATTATTGTCCGAAATGCTTAGAGAAGTTCTAATAAGAAGAAAAAGAGAGGATATAGAAGTAACATTTATGTACCATACCACACACAAGAAAAAAACTAAAGTTTAAACCACTACTTAAGAAACACAAAATGATAAATCTTGTTGCGAATAGTGGCTAATCCAAATTAAACTGAAAATTTCAAATCCAAAATTCAAAACATATCTCCAGTAACAGAAAAAGAAGAAGGGAAATTCCAGTTGAGAATACAAGCTGATCTAATTTGGGTTGTTAACTGGTCCTGGTGTCAATTATCTACACCGTGATTTATTTTGTTCTTGAGCTGCCCTTGGAATTTCGGCAAATTGTGTGATATGCTAAATACGTATTGTTTATGTGTTTTATATGTTCCAAAAAAAATTCTAGAGAACACAATCAGTGTCTGATGCACCTCAACCCCGGTGCTGTAGATACATATAATTTGTGCTCAATCAACGTCAACAATCTGACAATGCACCATAAACTTGTACGTAATGCACCACGGAGGACGTAATACACACGTACCTAGAACATTTGGAGATAACAAGGATAGAACTCATAAATTTAACGCAAGGTCTAAATCACACGACAACACTTCATAGATTGCAACACCATTATTTTCAGTTCGGTATTCGAGTAGAAAATTTTGAATGTTGTCATTCAAATTTTCAATTGTACAGAACTTCGCATTAATTAAAAGTTCTTGCACATGTTTGCCGTACAGAATCCATGTGAAATCGCGAATGAGCAGCTGTCACTTGAGAGAAATTGCAAGTCAACTCAATCTGAGAGCACTCCGGGTATTAGCATTATGTTAGTCAAGTCAAGATCCTCTCACCATTAGATCAATATAGCTGGCATTCCTTAGATTAGGCCTTAGATCAAGCATGTTAAGTAGGCTAAGTACGCCACTAACATGTGTCGCCAGTCGTGCAAGTGATGCCCCACCATCTAAAAATCATACATCGTCCTTTCAGCCAGCTTATTCTGTCAAATAAAATGCTCTCAGGCCCAGCTGATTACCTACGATCGACCCAAGCAAATGCTCAGAACTCAATTCATAGTGTGGTATATGAATTGTGGCTAAAAGATATCCTGCCAATATTTTGGCCATGACTAAAAACTTGGTCTTTGCAGAGACGGATCTGCATAGAGCTCAACAAGGGCCAGGGCCCCCCACTAAAGTCTACAAATCTCACGAGAGTTTGCTTGCACTTTTCAATTAAAAATGCTTAAAGTTTTCAGATCTATTACACAAGAAGTACCATCACTCCACTGATTTGCCCCCACTCCAGTTTGCACTTCTCTCCAATCAGTGGCAGAATTTGTGGCGTGTCACTCCAGCGAGAATCCGTGCATCCCCCAATGTAACTCACAATCTATGGCCCTGCCGCCGTAGAAATATTTCATTTGTCTCAAGGGAAACAGCACACGGAGTTTTCTTCTCAATACCATTTCATCAGCCGGCTAATCACTTGTGTATTTTCTAGTTTGCGTCAATCGGTGGCCGTTGTTTGTGGTGATCGGTGACGGACTGGTACGCCATCGCCAACGCTAGAGCCTGCGATCAAATTCAGAACACACAAACATGGTCAGCATCATCACCGTTCCTCATGTCAACAAGTTTCTTGCTGTGAACTCTAGTAGTGCCGTTGCTCAAGATAAGTAAGATGTCCTGGGACAAGAAAAAAGCTTACAATGTGGTCATGGTCAGGGGGAGCATATATGCCCGTCGTCACTGTGGTTCGTCTCCTCGTGTTGCCTTTTGGTGGGTGTTCGATGCTCTTGAAGCCCGTAGGCACCACGACGATGGGCAACCCCACGAGGTTTCCCAGACAAACGAGCTCCCAGTCGGTCGCGTTGCCGATGAACGCGTCAACCGTGAAGCTCTCCTGGACCTCCCTGATCAGCCTACCTCGCGCTCTCTGTGCCTGTTCGTCGCAACTCCATAATTAAGCTAAGCTCGTTCGGATACAGTGAATAGGTATTGTCATTGTGTTTGGTTTGCTTGGTATATCACCTGTACATAGTCGACTGCTGGGACCAATCGTGCGCGACGGAGCTCCACCGGCCACTGGTCTTGAGCTTCGTAGTCATCGTCGTGTCCTTCGCGTTGCCAGTTGTCAAAATGTGCAAGCATATCGACGTCCATCGTGATGTTTAGAATGAACTGAACTGATTCGACGTTGTAGTTCAACTTGAAAGGCACAAGCTTAGCACCCTTGGCAGAAAGGACCTTGACAACCTGGTATTGTGAAATCAAGAACAGAGTTTATCCGAGGATCAGATCAGGAACGAGCAATTTCATTACATGAACCAGACTGCCGAACACATTTAGGATCCCAGTTACCTCCATCTCAGCGCTGTCAAGATATCCAACAGTAAGTTTTGTGATGTCGACATGAAACGGGTCCTCTAAAGCAATTTCACGAGACGAGGGATCACCAGCATCCGCGCCACGGATTGCATCTAATACAATAGCACAGTCTGCTGCGCTTCTGCAGAAAGGACCAAGTTTGTCCTGCCATGTTACGATAATAAACTCATCATTTACAAGACTGAATCCAATCTGTACGGGAAAATGAATAATTTGCATGAACATACCAGACTCTCGGAAAGGCTCATGACGCCGGTCCGTGCAACTGTTCCAAATGATGGGCGCAAAGCAGTTACTCCACATCTAGCAGCAGGATATGTTATGGATCCTGCCGTTTCCGAACCAATTGCAAAGGGAACCAGTCCTAGGAGAGTGAAAAGAAGTTTCATTTAGTATACATATTATTCGTCTGGTTACAGGTGCAAATATGTTTACAAGTAAACCTGCACTGGTGCTAGCTGTTGGCCCTGCTGATGAACCAGTAGAAAATTCCTCGATGTTCCATGGGTTTCGTGTTCTTCCCCCAAACCATATATCATCATAGGCGAGTGAACCTGTCACAAGCTTCGCTACAAGGACTGCCCCAGCGGACTTCAATCTGTAGAATGATGATACACATGGAACTCAGAACACTGCTTAAACACAGAAAGTGACCATAGGACGTGAATTTGTGCGCCTGTTCATACTGTAGGCGTTTCCCTCGCAGTTTTATTTCAAAAGCAAACATTGCTTAAACACTATGCTGCAGGAGAAATGAACAAACCTTTTGTATACAAAAGCTTCCATATCAATAACTTGATTCTTGAATGTCTTTGAGCCCCAAGTTGTATTGTATTCTGGTACTGCAATTATATCTTTCAGGCCATATGGAATGCCATGCAGGGGACCTAGTGTGAGAAGTTGTCAGTACAACATTTATGTGTTAGCATAGTACTGACACTGGATGGCCACATAATCGAGAGACTTCCCCCTTCGGAGTTTTAAAACACTTGTAAAAGGTTGAACTAGCGCACGATATTACTGCTCATCATTCTGTTCCACACCTCCTCAATAAAGTGAGAATCAATCTTAACAGGAAGCTATGTATACCGAAAACGTTATCGATGAAACAAAGGATTTAGGAAAAATCAAATGGCCATCTTATAATTCCAGGGAGATTTCTCACATACCAAGGTATTTTCCTTGCTCCAGCAAGTCATCTGCCTCTTTTGCTTGCTTGTATGCTAAATCTTCAGTGTATGTAATAACAGATTCAAGAACAGTACCATACCTAATTAAAATATCAAACAACTACATGATTAAGAAATAATTCTCAGTCTAATGTTATACTCATATAAGTCCATGTGAAAAATGTGAGGAAGGCAGAGAAATAGCCAAACCTTTTTAATCTCCTTAAAAATACATCAGTAAGTTCACGTGATGTTATTTTCTTTGTCCTAATAAGCTCCCCAAGCTCAATTATCTGACATGGAGATTGTCGAATCAAAAGAAATTCATTTGAAGTCCATAACCAACGTATGATAAAATGGTTAATAAAACTGACCGACATAAAGGCAATATCTTCATCATTACTAGGACGCTGTGGCATAGAGGTTTGAGGATAGTCGAACATTTCACTCTCCTTGACTTTGCTTTTGCTACTCCAACTCCATGATGATTTGAAGACTAGAACAGAAGGGTCATGCAATCCACCATCCTTTATAGCCACCAACCTTCGGTTTTCTCTAAATGCAGGCACATTAAATTCTTTTGCGCCGTTTTCCATCTCACATAGCTGGCAGAACCAAGCGGAGTATAGGTGGATAAAACAACAACGTTAACACCATAATTATTGGAAAAAAATACTAACACATTAGGACTTGAAAATTATAAGGGAACCCTTCATAAGTACTTTTGAATCGTTGAAAAAATCAGCATCGAAGTACTTCATGGACTCCTTCAAGGCAATCACACCGCCTACTGGTTCTTTTCTCGAAATATCTTTTGCAGAAATAGCATCCTTCGTGCCCTGAAAATATAGAGGTAAATCGATAGGCCCAGTAATAAAAAATTGAGAAGAACATTGCTAAATTTAACAGTAGAGAAGTCCATGCCTTCCAAATCTTGTGGTATTTGGAAACAAGATTATATGAGTGACTCTTCCCACTCGTTCGCAAGGGTAACCATGCGCATTTTGGTGGCCACGTGGCCCATGTCTGTTTCCACAAACATAATAAACCATAAGAAAGTTTCCTAAGAGCACATTGTACATGAATCATTTGTGACCTTATGGTTAGACACCAGACAATTAGAAGAAAGAAAAAACACCAATCTGGAAAAAATGTGACTGTGTGGGAGCAACGCCTAGTTAGTAGTGGGATGTAGCATGTACACCATTAATCCTGATCACTTCTTATCCTCAAAAGAACACCTGTAGTCAGAAATTTGGGCACACCATTCCAACTAAACTAATGAAGATATCCAATAGTAGGCCCAGCTATATTTATTGCCCACATTGTCACATTCTAGCAGAACGACGGATATTACTAAAGAAAAAAAAAACTGAAGTGCCTGCATAATGCAGTGATAAGGCAGGAATCAGCTGTGAAATGTCAAAAACACAACAAAAGAGCGTTTTGCACCCCCACCACCTGAAAGAAAAAATAGCAGCCGTCCTGAAAGGAAATGCATTGGAGCACCCAGGTGCCACACACCCCTATATAAAAATAGCATCCAAAAAATATCAAGAAATTCCAAAAAAAATGTGAAATTTTGGGATACGAAACCTGAGTGCCCATTGTATACCCGTGTTCATTTTTGTGGGGAATTGGTGCCCGTGGTATCTGCAGCGTAGGAAATACGGTCCGACTTACGTTACACCCAGTTATTTTTTTCTACACATACGATATTTTTTGTCTTTTTTACTGACATTACCACCGGCACCCATTCCCCTCGAAACTGAACACGTGTCTACAACGGGTACCCATGTTTCATATCCAAAATTTCAGAATTTTTCGAAATTTTCTATTATCTTTTTTAATGCTATGGCGTGTGGCACCCGAGAGCCACAAATCCTCTTCCCCGGCCTGAACGGCTTAACTGCAGTAGGGCACTCCAAGAAGCCGACAGTTCGCTGGTGCCAACTGCCAACCAGAGAGGCAAGGTCACGACATGAACAGTAGCATAGTACGAAGCCAAGCTATCAGCCTAGTACCCACTTCGCTAATCGCTGAGCAATCACTATTGTTCACGAAAGGCCACTTGCTGGTCTATCAATGAACTCGCTCGCCATCTGATTCCTTTTTAATCGACGACGAGACCATTTCGTTGGTCTCAATCTCAACTCAATCACCACGTTGCGCCACTATGCTGCTGGTGCTGAATCGAATAGAAGTAGTTCTAAAGAAATCGGCGTACCATGATGCCGCCGGTGACGCTGGCGATGCCGCCTCCTCCTTCTTCGGTGCCTCCTGCTGTTCTGGGAGCGGCGGCGGCGGTTTTCAGGGCAGCGAAACAGAGGGCGGCGAGGAGGAGGAGGAGGTGGTGGAGACTCGGCGGCGGGCGGCGGCCTCCACGTGGAATCCGCATGGCCGACACCTGGCGGGCGCCCGCGCGCGTCAGCCGGGGACCGATAGAGAGGGGATTTAATGGAACAGAGGATCTCTATCCGCTGCCTGAGAGAGAGAAGATCCTGGTGTTCGCCGGTGGCAGATTTAAGTAAGGTCTCCGCTGAAATCAGTTGGTCTCCTTCTCGCGCTTTTCATTAGCGTCCGCCAGTGATGATTAAATGAAGGGCCCTGATAGGCGCCGGTGCGCCGGCCCAAACTTTGGCCGGCCGCACCCTGTCCGTTCGATTATTTCGCTCCCAGCCGTTCAGATCCTATCCTTCCTTCGTCCCTAACCTTCTCCCCCCCACACACACAGTGCGCGCAAGGGAAAAGCTCGCAGCTGCCGCACACTACGTCTCCTCTGTCGGGCTCCTTCGCATGACGCGGCGGCCGGGTTCGTCGACGGCGCCGGCCCTGGCAGCACCAGCGCTGGTGCCAGCTTTGTCGTCCCTGTCTCAGGGTGCTGGGATTGCAGCACGGCCACCGCTGTGTGCCGGCTTCTGCAGTCGATGGCTGTAACTAGAATGTGGCCGGTTCCAGGTTTCCAGCACACAGTCGTATGGTTGTAGCAAAAAAAAATCTCGCGTCACCGGCTCCGGCTCGCTGTCTTCGACTAGCACCACTGTGATCCAGGAAAAAAATCGGTAGAAAAAAAATCCAAAAATGGCAGGTTGAAGCAAAAATATTAGTCGGTTCTAGCTAAAAGTAACACCGGTTGCAGCAAAAAGTCACTAATCCAGCTAAAAATCTCATTACAAAAACCTCCAAATGGTCATTTGAAGCAAAACATTTGCCGGTTCCAGCTAAATTTAACACTGGTTGCAATAAAAAGGCCACAACAACAAACTTCAAAGAAAAAAGATAGTAGCAAAAACACTAGCTAGTTCCAGCAAAACATAATGCTGGTTGAAGCAAAATTTATTGATGGTTCCAGCAAAAATCATCCTACGGGCTACTAGATTGAAGCAAAAGGATTTGCCGGTTCCAGCAAAATTTACTGATGGTTCCAGCAAAAATCATCCTACGGGCTACTAGATTGAAGCAAAAGGATTTGCCGGTTCCAGCAAAATTTACTGATGGTTCCAGCAAAAATCATCCTACGGGCTACTAGATTGAAGCAAAAGGGTTTGCCGGTTCCAGCAAAATTTACTATGGTTCCAGCAAAAATCTCATCGGCAGAAAACTCCAACAATCTATTTGTAGCAAATAAATTAGCTAGTTCCAGCAAAAAGAAACACTGGTTCCAGCAAAATCAAATATCAGCAGCAAAAAAAAAGCACCGGTGCCGATCGCAGTTGTCCCCGTCGTCCACCGTTGAAGCTTCCTGGCGCACAACGGGGAGGAGGGGAGGAGTATGGCCTTGCCTATGGACCCCTGCCATAGCCGAACAAAAGGTTGGGGGCGAACGGCACCACGACAGCGGAGGAGATAGGGGAATAGGGGGAGCAGTTTCCAATCTAAAGCTTGCAGCGGTGGTGGTGCAGCAGCCCTGCGGTGCGCTTGGACATGAGCAGAGCACAGCACCCCGATGGAATATGAGGAGAAAAGACGAGAGAGATGGGAAGCGGCTAGCTCAGGCTAGAAGAAATAAAAAGAAACGAGTGGACAGGAAGCTACGCGGTGTAGATAAGGAACGCCGAAAGCGGTGCGCGCGGAGCCCACAACAGCGTGACGTGGCACAAATCGGTGGCGTTAAATCGTGAGGGATCCAGCGACACACCCGCAACCGGTGCATCGCTTTAGTCGGTCCGCCGGCACGCAACGATTCCCTAGAAGGGGAACTTTTAACAAACCACCAACTGCTGATTGTTGCTGCGCTTCGGCCGCGTCCTCCGCCTGTCGCGTGTCCTTGTGGGGACATCCCAACTACCCCCTACAACCAAGATATCGTTCACACATTTTTTCTTTCTGCTTTTTTTTAACTTATCAAAACTTTTATTTAATCATCCCACCTGGGGATCTCGTCTGAAACAACATGCAAAATGAAGTCTGGGGGCATAAGACGCCACACAGAATCTAACTTATTTGTCACAGCTTCCCTAGCTACTAAGTGAGCGGTTATATTAGTCTCACGTCTAACCCATGACACCTTCCATCTCTCTCGTGATGCTAGTAGTTGCTTCACTTCGTCAACGATCGGTCCCAGTGGCGATAAGTCCTTGTCCGTGCTTTGGAGCTTACATACGATCTCTCGGCAATCCGTTTCAATGTGTAAATTGGGTATGTCGAGCTCTCCCGCCATCACAGCTGCCTCTCTGCAAGCCTGAAGCTCAACTCTCGCTGGGTTGTTGCACAGTGGGAGAAAGTGACACGCAGCACTCATATATGCACCCCATGGTTCCTGAATACCACTCCAGTGCCGCCATCATCGCCCACCCCCGTCGTTGCACCATCTACGTTGGCCTTCACCCACCCCTCCTCTGGTGGTCTCCATTTCTCCCTAACCTCCGTTCTGGCTTGTTTGAACTTCCGACCATGAATAGACTGCCATTCCCCCATTAGATTGGAGACCCTCCTCGCGATTGCGTCCGCTTCCTCAATCCTCTGTCCGTCACGCGCGTTATTCCTTGCTAACCAGAGCGCATACGCCCCCTGTACGAGGACAACACGTTCGTCATCCGATGCGTCCGCGAACCACGATAGTAGCCATCTCGACAAAGCACTCTGGGAGCCGACTGACTCCGGTGGGATTGCCACCGGCACCCCCAATTCCGAACACTATCTTCCAAAACTTTACTGAATGGTAACAACCCCGGAATCTGTGGTAGTTTGTTTCCTCTCGACCGCAAACGGTACAGAAGACACCTGCCTTGATTTTCCTCCTCAATAGCTCCGACCCCACTGCTAGCCCGTTTCGGATCAGCCTCCACATATGCGTTTTGACCTTGCCTAGTGCGACCGTATCCCATAAGCTCAACCAAGATTTGTGATCAGCCACCGAAGAAGAAGACTCTGGCCGACCCGAGCGGAGCCATTTCTGACTCATGCGCAAGTGGTAAGCCGGCCGGACGGTAAAAACCCCATTCTTGGTGTAATTCCAAGCCTGATAGTCCTTCATCTCCGGCCCACCAATCGGGATTTGCATGATCTCTCGCGCCTCATCGGGGGAGAACATTGCCTGCACGTTGTTTATGTCCCATGCAGAGCCATTTGCTTCGGGGCTCCGGGGCCTGATGGCTTACTGGTCACTGACTCGCGTTATCCCATTGATGTAGCTTTGGCCCAGTGGCTTCAAGCTACCATTCCTAGGGATCCAGTTATCATGGTGCACTTTGATTTTGGAGCCGTCTCCAATCCTCCATATCAGACCGTCTAGTAGTAGGTCTCGCCCGTGCAGTATACTCATGAATGTGCAAGAGCCCCCACTTGGGCAGGTTGCATTAAGGACAGATCCATCCACGTAATACCGGGCTTTCAAGACCCCTGCACATAATGAGTTTGGCTCCTGGAATAATCGCTACGCTTGTTTGGCAAGCATAGCTTCATTAAACGCCTCCGGGTCCCTAAAACCCATTCCACCTTCTTGCTTTCTCGTGCACATTTTGTCCCGAGCGATCCGATGCACATACTTTTTTACCATTTGCCTCACCCCACCAGAAGTTAGAAGAAATAGATGACAGGTTCCCGCACATTTTCTTCGTGAGTTGAAAACAGCTCATGGTAAAAGTTGGTGTTGATTGCAGACCGGACTTAACGGGCACCCCTCTCGCGGTCTTGGATAGTCCTTGTCCTTTCCACCCGGAGACCTTCCCTCTTGCACTCTCCTTGACATATTTGAAGGTTCCATCCTTTGATCCCCCACCACCGTAGGTAGTCCCAAATATCTTTCACTCAGGTCCTCCTCCGCAAATCCCAGTACTTGTTTGAGTTCCTCTTTGCTTTCTTCAGATGTTCCTTTCCCAAAGAAAATCGCAGATTTCTGAAGATTGACTTTCTGCCCTGAGGCAGCCTCATACTCCTGTAGGATGGATCGAAGTGCCTCAAAATTTTCACGTGAGCCCTCAACGAAAACCACGCTATCATCAGCGAAGAGTAAATGAGTTACTGTTGGTCCGCTACTCCCAAATCCCAAACCCTTGATGTTCTTCTCCCTTTGTGCATGATTCAAAAGCGCCGAGAGACCCTCCACGCAGAATAAGAAGAGATATGGTGAGAGAGGATCACCCTGTCTTAGTCCTCTGGTAGGTTTAAAGCGATGAGAGAGGCCACCGTTCAACTTAAAGAGAAAGTTGCTGATTTCACACACCTCATAAGCATCTCCGTCCAGTGACCAAACCAATTTTTAGCAACATCTTCTCAAGAAAATCCCACTCCACTCTATCGTATGCCTTCATCATGTCCAGCTTTATCGTGCACATAGGCTTCTTTCTTTTCCTCTTTCTGATCGCATGTACACACTCATAGGCCACCAGTACATTATCCGTTATTAGCCTACCTGGCACAATAGCGCTCTGTTCGTCAGATATCATGAAAGGAAGCACAACTTTAAGGCAGTTGGCCAATGCCTTTGCCGCTATCTTATAAAGAACATTACACAGACTAATTGGGCGAAACTGTCAAAGTAACTCCGGTGAGTTTACTTTCGGGATCATCACAATGATTATATCATTAAAACCATTCGGAGCTTCCTTCCCCGCCAAGAACTCTCGAACTGCACCACATACATCATTCTTTACCAACTGCCAGTACCAACATAGTTCTTTACCATCAAGCCCCGGAGCCTTTTCTTCTTTTTTCTAACACATATGTCCATGTGTTGCAACGGGAGAAAAAAACTTTTGTTTGATTTTTCTTTTCCCTCAGAAGAACGGCATCCCTGCCGTCAAGCAAGGAGAAGAGGTGGACTTTGATGAGATCTTCCCAAGGTTTCACTATGCCGCCAGCCGGGTAACGTCATTCGTCGACTTGGATGACTTCCTGGAGTCGACTGATGTTGACCCTGAGTCTGAGGAGTGAGTATGAAAAACAGTTTAAATTTGCCTCGATATGCCGAGTGGAAGAGTAAAACTTAAGACCGACCGGTGGTGGTGGTGCTACAACTTTAACTTTATATCTTAACTACTTTTGTTGCACTTGAAATTGCTTTTTCTGACTCTTTCTCCTTTGAATCTTTCACAATTGGTCGTCCAGTCACTCGGTTTTCCTTAGCCTTTTTCTTGCCGACTAGGCAGATGGACTTTGGGCTAGCTGGTGACAAGAGGTTACTATAGTTTTTCGAGTTACCTTTGATTTCTTTGCTAAAATAGAAAGGAGAATAGGCCAAGCCGCCGAGGGACACTCTCCAAGGAGTGCACCCTAAGGGTGGACTTTGTTCTAAATTAGACTGTTGGCTAGGTTGAGACCTTTTAGTTGCCTAGCCCCCGAGCGTGGCCAGCTCCCGAGTGTGATGAAGCCACTAAGTTCAGTACAACTTTCTGCCAAGTCAGAACAGTCAGAAACACTCAAAGTAGTTATTGGGAATGCAAATTTTATTTCATCAAGTCGGAATTGGAAATGTTATTATGCTACAAAGAGAAGAAGAAATGTAATGACAAGAGTAAAGGAAACTCATGTGTAAAATCGGCGTAGGAGTGTTGTGTTCCCTGTAGCGTTCGTCTCTTCGCCTTTGAGGATGTCATACAGTCAGAAAGTGTTGTTGCTCAGCACTTGGGAGATTATGAATGGTCCTTCCCAAGGCGGAGTGAGCTTGTGGGATTTCTTTTGTCACAGACGGAGTACCAGGTCTCTGACTGCAAAAGTGCGTCCACGAACATGCCGACTGTGATACCTTCGCAACATCTGTTGATAAACAGCGGAGCAAGCTCTCGGTCTTCCTCTAGAAGATCGAGCCCATCTTGGTGTGCTTCCTCTGCTTCGGCTTCTGCGTATGCCAGCACTCGGGATGAATCATGGAGCACATCAGCCGGCATAATTTCTTCCGCTCCATACACCATGAAAAAAGGTGTGAACTGAGTGGATCTGTTTGGAGTCGTCCGCATGCTCCATTGCACCGAGGGGAGTTCTTTGACCCATGCTCCGGATACTCTCTCAAGTGTAACAAGTAAGCATGGTGGTAACCCCCTGGAGGATCAATCCATTGGAACGCTCCACCTGCCCATTTGATTGAGAATGTGCTACGAAAGCGAAGTGCACATGGATGCCATGGGTCCAGCAGAATTTCTTAAACTCCCATGACGCGAAGTTTGTCCCATTATCGGTGATGATATCATGGGGTATGCCGAATTGGAAGATAATCCCTCTCATGAAGTTGATTGCAGTGGACGAGTCTAGCTTGGTCACTGGCTTTGCTTCGATCCACTTGGTGAACTTGTCGACTGCCACCAGCAAATGTATGGAGCTGTTGGGTGCCATTTGGAATGGTCAAGCATATCCAAACCCCAAGTCGTGAATGGCCAGGCATGTGGGGTTGTCTTTAGCTCGGAAGCTGGCATGTGCGGCTATCGGGCATACATCTGGCAGGGGAGACACTTGCGAACAAGCTCAGTGATGTTGGCATGAGCAGTTGGTGGGAAGAAGCCGGCTCAAAACGCCTTAGAGACCAAGGCCTTCGAAGAGGCATGATGTCTGCAGGTGCCCGAGTGAATACCCGCCAGGATTTTCCATCCTTCCTCCAGAAAGTTGCATCGCTGTTTGATGCCAGTCGGATTGAACTTGTACATCTCTTCTTGAATGATTGTGTGTACCTTTGATCTGCGGACAATTTGCTCTGCTTCTACCTCATCTTCAGGGAGCTCCTTCCAGAAAAGGTATGCTACGAATGGCACAATCCAATCGGGATTGATTACCAGGACTTCCTGAATCAGGTCGATGCTTCTAGTATATGTACCGCTTCACCGTTTTCTGCCCTGGCCGACTGCTCTAGGTTATTCGGGTCAACATATGGGTTTCCTACCACAGTCGGCTCATGCAGGTGTTCTAGGAAGACTCCGAGTGGAACCAAATTTGGCCAATGTGTCAGCCGCCTCGTTTTCTGCTCTCCGGATGTGCACCAGCTCCAACCCTTCAAATTTTCCTTCCAGTTTTTGGACGGCTACATAGTAAGCAGTCATTGATTCACTCCTGACATCCCACTCCTTCATCACTTGTTGGATAACGAGATCCAAGTCATTCCGACCAGCAGGCGGTAATTTCGAGTGAGATTTCCATTCGGAGTCCATGTAGCACTGCTTCATACTCTCCTGGATTGTTATTAGATGCCACGAAATGGATCTGCAAGACATAACTTAGCTTGTCACCCTTGGGGGAAATGAGGACAACTCTGGCTCCTGCTCCAACCATCATTTTTGACCCATCAAAGTACGTATTTCAATGGTCTGAATGTTGCTGACTAGGTGGATCTTGGGATTCTGTTCATTCTTCTATGAAATCAGCGTGTGCTTATGATTTGATTGCTTTCCTTGGCTCATACTTGAGGTCATGTGCTAGGAGTTCAATTTCCCACTTAGCCACTCGGTCGGTGGTGTTTCAGTTGTTAATGATATCCGAGAGTGGTGCTGAACTGAACACTATGATCTGATGTTCTTGGAAGTAATGAGCCAGCTTCCGTGCTGCCAAAAGGACTCTGCAGAGTAGTTTCTGGTAGTGTGGGTACCTTTGTTTTGACTCTGTGAGGACCTCGTTGAGATGGTATATAGACCAATGTACCTTTTGGGCCTTGCCTTCTTCTTCTCTTTCAACAGTGAAGACCGCACTAACCACTTGGCTGGTGGCTGCAAGGTAGAGGAGCATGGGCTCCGACTCCCTTGGAGATGCAAGTATTGGCCGCATGGATAGCAACCGCTTCAAATCATCAAAGACTGACTGGGTCTCCAGGGTCCAGTTGAAATTGTCCGATTTCTTCATCAGTCGGTAGAGAGGAATGGCCTTCTCCCCGAGTCTAGAAATGAACCGATTGAGCGCAGCTAAGCACTCGGTCAGTTCCTGGACATCCTTCAATTCCTTTGGCTTACTCATATTCAGGATTGTGTCGACCTTCTATGGGTTTTCCTCGATCCCCCGTGTGGATACAAGGAAACCAAGAAACATTCCTGCAGGGACTCCGAACATGCACTTGTTAGGATTCACTCGGATGTTGTACCTTCTGAGGTTAGCGAACATCTCAGCAAGGTCAGTAAGAGATCAGATCCCTTGGCCCATTGAACAATGATGTCATCGAAATAGGCATGAACATTGCATGGTATCTGCTTATGCAAGCAAGTCTAGATGGTACGTTGGTATGTGGCTCCGGCATTATTTAGACCAAATGGCATGGTGATGTAGCAGAAAACACTGAATGGTGTGATGAATGCAATATTCAACTGATTCGACACTTTCAGCTTAGTCTGATGATAGCCGGAATAGGCGTCCAAGAAGCACAACCTTTCGCACCCATCGGTAGAGTCCTTGAGACACACTCGGATAGCGTGGCAAGGGAAAGTGGTCCTTGGGACACACTCGGTTAACGTCCTTCTACACCACACATCTGCGCCAAGTTCCATTTTTTAGGGGACAATGGCTTGATTCGCCGCCCACTCCGAGTGTTCAACTTCCCGTATGAATCCCGCATTCAATAGCTTAGCGATCTCCTAGTCGAGCGCCTCGCGCTTGAGGTCAGCGAATCAACGAAGAGCATTCTTAACGGGTTTCGCTCTTGGGAGCATATGCAGTCGGTTCTCAGTCAGCTCCCTTGGGATTCCAGGCATGTCAGAGGGCTGATGACCCACAAGTATAGGGGATCAATTGTAGTCCTTTTGATAAGAGTGTCGAACCCAACGAGGAGTAGAAGAAAATGGCAAGTGGTTTTCAGCAAGGTATTTTTTGCAAGCACTGAAATTGTCGGTAATAGGTAGTTTGATAGCAAGATAATTGGTAACAAGCAAGTAACGGTAATGGTAAATAAAGTGAAGCAAGGTAGCCCAATCCTTTTGTGGCAAAGGACAGGCCAAAATGGTTTCTTATAATAGGCAAAGCGTTCTTGAGGGTACACGGGAATTTCATCTAGTCACTTTCATCATGTTGGTTTGATTCGTGTTCGCTACTTTGATAATTTGATATGTGGGTGGACTGGTGCTTAGGTGATGTTCTTACTTGAACAAACCTCCTACTTATGATTAAACCCCTCACAAGCATCCACAAATACGAGAAAAGTATTAAGATAAGATCTAACCATAGCATTAAACATTTGGATCCAAATTGGTCCCTTATGAAGTAGCGCATAAACTAGTGTTTAAGCTTCTGTCACTCTAGCAACCCATCATCTAATAACTACTCCACAATGCATCCCCTTAGGCCCAAATGTGGTGAAGTGCCATGTAGTCGATGTTCACATGACACCACTAAGGGAATCACAACATACATATCATCAAAATATCAAACACATATCAAGTTCACATGATTACTTGCAACAAGATTTCTCCCGTGACCTCAAGAACAAAAGTAAATACTCACAAATGATAATCATGCTCAAGATCAGAGGGGTATTAAATAGCATAATGGATCTGAACATATAATCTTCCACCAAATAAACCATATAGTAATCAACTACAAGATGTAATCAACACTACTAGTCAACCACAGGTACCAATCTGAGGTCCCGGTACAAAGATTGAACACAAGAGATGAACTAGGGTTTGAGAGGAGTTAGTGTTGTTGAAGATGTTGATGGAGATTGGCCTCCCAAAGATGAGAGGGTTGTTGGTGATGACGATGGCTTCGATTTCCCCCTCCGGGAGGGAAGTACCCCCGGCGAAATCGCTCTGCCGGAGGGCAAACGCTCCTACCCAAGTTCCGCCTCGAGACGGCGGCACTCCATCCCGAAAGTCCTCTCCATATTTTTTCTAGGTCACAATGACCTATATACCAGAAGATGGGCACCGGAGGTGGGCCGAGGAGGGCACAACCCACCAGGGCGCGCCTGGGGGCCCAGGCGCGCCCTGGTGTCTTGTGCTCACCAAGGTGGCCCCCTCTAGTAGTTATTTGCTCTAGTATTTTTTATATATTCCAAAACCATTCTCCGTAAATTTTCAGCTCATTTGGAGATGCGCAGGATAGGTAGCTCCAACGTAGCTTTTTTAGGTCCAGAATTCCAGCTGTCGACATTCTCCCTCTTTGTGTAAACCTGGCATATTATGAGATAAAAGGCATTATAATTACTCCATAAAGCATTATTATGCATAAAAACATCATCAATAATAGTAGGAAAACATGATGCAAAATGGACGTATCAACTCCCCCAAGCTTAGTCCTCGCTTGTCCTCAAGCAAAAAACCGACATCGAAAAACATGCCCACATGCTTAGAGAGAAAGGGTTCAATAAAAACAAAATACAGACATAGAAGCATCATGCTTATTATTATAACAACAAAGAACTTTAATATAAAACTTTATCATATAACTTCTATCATATAGCTTCTCATGAACAAGTAACAATTCATCACAACATTGAAGTATAAAGCATAAACTTTATATAAAACCAACAAACTATGTTCCCAGTCAACTTTGCAACTATAATTCATCATCTTTTCAGGAAGGGTCTCGTATCGGAGCCTTTTGGCAAGTCCACATACTCAACCATCATATAGTCTTGTATGATGGCTAACACTCACCTCATACACATGAGCAAAAAGTTTCAACCAGAGACATAGGACGATAGGGGCTTATAGTTTTGCCTCCCAACATATTCACCTCAAGGGTGATGTCAACAATAATAATTCATGCTCACTCACATCCAACTAGATATATGCGCCTAGATCTTTCCTCACCACATGATGCTTGCAAAAAGAGAAAATGAAAAGGAACAGGGAAGAATACTTTGACTCTTGCATAAAAGTAAATACATAAAAGTAAAGGATAAGCCCTTCACAGAGGGAAGCAGAGGTTGTCATGCGCTTTTTGATTTGTATGCTCAATCTCTTAGTGCAAAAGAACGTCATGCTATATTGCCCCTTATGATAGCAACCTTAATCATGCAGTCTGTCGCCTTTATTATTTTGCCATCACAAGTTCGTACAACACTCAATTTTCTCTTACACTAAATGATCCAACACATTTAGAAGCAATTTTTATTGCCTTATTGCAAGGATCGTACTCAATCCATAGGTAGGTATGGTGGACTCTCAAAACAAGATTGTGGGTTTAGGGGTTTGGATGCACAAGTAGTATCTCTACTTAGTGTGGAATTTTTGGCTAGCAAAGATAGGGGGCAAGTGCCACATGTTAAAGGATCTAGGACAATATAACTTCTATGTGCATATGAACAAGCATAAATTATTACGTTGTCTTCCTTGTCCAACGTCAACAATTTTGGCATATAATATTTTGATGGGGGCTCACAATCATAAAAGATGTCCAAGACAGTGTATTGGCATGTGAATCTTCTCTTCCCATATTAATTCTTTCATGAATTGCATCATTGACCAATGCTATGTTTGTCAATCTCCAATAAATTTTACCACTTATACTTTTCCTTATGTGATGTCATTACTTATCATAAGATTAGCATATGATCTGTTTCATCATTTCCTTTTATTTTGATTGAAACATAAAAGTAAAGAAAGCAAAACTTGAACTAAGCTTTATTATATATGTCACACACGATTACATAGATAGATAGATCACTAAGCAAACACTCGAAAAAGATTGAACTAAACTTTTTATTCAACTAATTCAAAAGATAACTAAAGATCGAACTAAGATAGATAAAGGCAAAGATAGTGGTGGTGGTACGATACCGGGGCACCTCTCCCAAGCTTGGCACAAGCCAAGGGGTGTGCCCATACCATGTACTCAAGTCTCCTTTGGTGGTGAAGAAGGTGATGGTGGTGATGAGGTAGTAAGTTTGTCAAGCTTGCGTCAGAGACTAAAATTGTTTTCCCTGAGATCCTCATTCTCTAACTCCAGCTTTAATATCTTCTTGCATAACGCTTCCTTGCTTTCCAGCTTGAAGCGAGGAGGGATTGGTTCGTCTTCATCCTCCTCATCTGTGAACCACACATAGGGAAAGGTGTCCTTGAAGATATTCGTGTCCAGGGGCTGGTAAGAAACTGGGCACTCTCCTTCTGAATCGTGAGATGACATATTTTCAGATCTGTCAGAAAAACAGCGAGAAAGAAGAACAGAAGATTTCCCTGTGATACGGTGGTCAATATGTTCGGGGGGTTTATAAAGAGTTTGTTATCTTGGGAAACAAGCAAAACGAAGGGAAAACGGAGTTGGGAAGGTTCCCGAGGTGGGCACAACCCACCTGGGCGCGTCAGGCAAGGCAGGCGCGCCCTGGTATCTTGTGCCCTCCTCGGTTGCCTTTCTGGTTATTTATTATTTTCCTATTTTTTTAATATTCCAAAACTGACAGAAAATATTTTTGCGGATTTTTTGGAGTCCATTTACTTACCGTATCACGTACCTCCTCTTTTTCAGGATTCTGGAGTGTTCCGGGAGGTTTATTTTATATGTTTCTCCAGTGTCATGGTTTGAATAATATTGCTTTCAACATTAATAGGCGTACCTGAGATATAGTGCTTAATTCTTTGCCCATTGACAACCTTCGGGTTAGTACCTTCGGCATTATTTATTTTGATAGCTCCAGAGCGATAAACCTCTTCGATAATATATGGTCCTTCCCATTACCAGAGAAGTTTACCTGCAAAGAATCTGAAACGAGAGTTGTACAAAAGAACATATTCTCCAACCTTAAATTCCCGCTTTTGGATTCTTTTGTCATGCCACCTTTAGCCTTTTCTTTAAACAGTTTGGCATTTTCATAAGCTTGGGTTCTCCATTCATGTAGTGAGCTAATATCAAATAACCTCTTTTCACCGGCATGTTTTAAATCATATTTAAGTTCTTTAATTTCCCAGTATGCTTTATGTTCTAACTCAAGAGCCAAATGACAAGCTTTTCCATAAACCATTTTATAAGCAGACATACCCATAGGATTTTTATAAGTTGTTCTGTAGGCCCAATGTGCATCATTTAATTTCTTAGACCAATTCTTTCGGGACCTATTAACAATTTTTTGTAGTATTAGTTTTATTTCTCTATTGCTAAGTTCAACTTGACCACTAGATTGAGGATGATAGGGTGATGCAATTCTATGGTTAATATCATACTTAGCAAGCATTTTACGAAAAGCACCATAAATAAAGTGTGAACCACCATCAGTCATTAAATATCTAGGGACTCCAAACCTTGGGAAAATAACTTCTTTAAGCATTTTAATAGAGGTGTTGTGAACAACACTACTAGTTGGAATAGCTTCTACCCACTTAGTAACATAATCCACAACAACCAAAATATGAGTAAACCCATTAGAAGAAGGAAAAGGCCCCATATAATCAAAACCCCAAACATCAAATGGTTCAACACCAAGTGAATAATTCATAGGCATTTCCGGATGCTTACCAATATTACCAATTCTTTGACATTCATCACAAGATAAAAGAAACTTACGGGCATCCTTGAAGAGATTAGGCCGGTAAAAACCAGATTGCAATACCTTATGAGCAGTTCTATCTCCCGCATGATGTACTCCATAAGCTTCAGAGTGACATTTTCGTAGGATTTGTTCCTATTCATGCTTAGGTACACAACGTCTAATAATACCATCTACTCCTTCTTTATAGAGGTGTGGGTCATCCCAAAAGTAATGTCTTAAATCATAGAAGAATTTTTTTCTTTTGTTGGTATGTGAAACTAGGTGGTATATATTTAGCAACAATGTAATTAGCATAGTCAGCATACCAAGGAGTGTTATGAGAAACATTTATTGCAGCAAGCTGTTCATCAGGAAAACTATCATCAATAAGTAGTGGGTCATCAAGAATATTTTCTAACCTAGACAAGTATCAGCTACGGGGTTCTCATCTCCTTTTCTATCAGTAATATGTAAATAGAATTCTTGTAGCAAAAGAACCCAGCTAATGAGTCTAGGTTTAGCATATTTCTTTTCCATAAGATATTTTATAGCAGCATGATCAGTGTGAACAGTTACTTTATAATCAACAATATAAGATCTGAATTTATCACAAGCAAACACAACTGCTAAAAATCCTTTTTCGGTAGTAGCATAATTTCGTTGAGCACCGTCTAGAGTTTTACTAGCATAATGAATAACATTTAATTTCTTATCAACTCTCTGCCCTAGAACATCACCAACATCATAATCACTAGCATCACACATAATTTAAAAAGGCAAGTTCCAGTCAGGTGGCTGTACTATAGGTGTAGAAGTTAAGGCTTTCTTAAGTGTTTCAAAGGCTTCTACATAATCATCATAAAAAACAAATGGAACATCCTTTTGTAAACGATTTGTAAGAGGCTTGGAAATTTTAGAGAAGTCTTTAATAAATCTCCTATAGAAACCAGCATGACCGAGGAAACTGTGAATACCTTTAATATCTTTAGTACATGGCATTTTCTCAATTGCATCAACTTTAGCTTTATCCACCTCAATACCTCGTTCAGAGATTTTGTGCCCCAAGACAATACCTTCATTAACCATAAAGTGGAACTTCTCCCAATTCAAGACAAGATTAGTTTGCTCACATATTTGCAAGACTCGATCAAGGTTGCTTAAGCAATCATCAAAAGAAGTTTCGTAAACAGAAAAATCATCCATGAAACCTCAACAATCGTTTCACAAAAATTAGTGAACATAGCAGTCATACATCTTTGAAACCGTGATATAAAAGGAATGCTCAAGGAATTAAGGAGACACAAAAGCTCAAGCTTGGGGATGCCTAGATAACATTCCAAGAAGTCTCAAGCATCTAAGCTTGGGGATGCCCCGGTAGGCATCCCACCTTTCTTCTTCAACAATTAACGGTTAGCCTCGGTTGAACCTAAGTTTTTGCTTCTTCACATGATGTTTGCTATTCTTGGAATGTAATTTTGTTTTGTTTTGCTTGCTGTTTTAATAAAATACTTAGATATGAAAGTTTTAAATGAGAGAGAGCCCTCAATTAGCTACCCATTTACATGACTACTCGTTTGATCTTCACTTATATCTTTTTGGAGTAGTTTGTCATTTACTCTCGTGCTTCACTTATATCCTATGAGTAAATTGTTGAATGAATTGAATATAATGAAGTTGAACTTATATGTTCATATCATGCCTAGTAGTAGCTTCACATTGGGTTTAGAAAGTGAAATCTTTTGAAGCTTGACAATCACAATATTGGTCATACAAGCAATTCATGAATGATTAGTATAAGGAAGAGAACTTTCACATGCAAATATATTATCTTGGACATCTTCTATGATTGTGAATACCCATTAATTATTTTCAAACTTGAGCAAATTAGTTGAAGTTGGACAAGGAAGACAATGTAATGAGTTATGGTTGTGTATATTTGCATATAAATTATATTGTCATGGATCCTCCAACATGTGGTGTTTTCCTAGGATCTTTTGCTAGCCAAAAATTCATACTAAGTAGAGAGACTACTTGTGCATCCAAAAACCCTTAAACCCAGTTTCTTGCCATGAGTGTCCACCATACCTATGGATTGAATAAGATCCTTCAAGTAAGTTTTCATCGGTGCATAAAGCAATAAAAATTGCTCCTAAATATGTTTGCTCTTTTATTGTAAGGGAAAATTGAGCATTGTACGAACTTGTGATGGCAAAGTAATAAAAGCGACGGACTGCATAATAAAGGTTGCTATCATAAGGGGCAATATAACGTGACGTTCCTTTGCATTAAGAGCTTGGGCATCCAAAAATTAAAAGCGCATGACAACCTCTGCTTCCCTCTGTGAAGGGCCTATCTTTTACTTTTCAGTATTTTTTATGCAAGAGTCAATAGAATGCATTCTCATTTCAAGCTCAATTATTCTCTAGTTGGCAAGCATCATGTGGTGGGGAAAGATCTAGGCACATATGACCAGTCAAATATATTTGGTCATGAATTATTATTGTTAACAATTATCTCTATGATAAATGAGTTGGGAGGCGAAACATTAATTAGCCCCTATCTTTCTTTGTGTTCGATAGATGCCATTTGTTCTAAGAATATGCTTTGGGTACTAGAAATCATAGAAGACTATATGATGATTGAGTATGTGGAGCTCTTGCTTAGACTCTGTTGAATAAGTTGAATTGCAATTGTTTGGCGACTAAGAATATAGGTTGTTGAGTTTCAAGAGAATTCATTGTTTGAATCTTAACATGTGAATTGGTTGCTACTTTGACATGATGAATTTTATGAGAAAGAGTTGCTGTTATGATGCTAGGAAAAGTGATTGAAATTATTATTGATCAAACTTATGCACTTTGCTAGCATTCACACTTCATAAATTATTTATTTTATCATTTACCTAATAGAGGACGAGTAGGAATTAAGCTTGGGGATGCTGATACGTCTCCAACGTATCTATAATTTATGAAGTATTCATGCTGTTATATTATAATTATTGGATGTTTTACAATCATTTTATAGCAACTTTATATTATTTTTTGGGACTAACCTATTTACATAGTGCCCAGTGCCAGTTTCTGTTTTTGCTTGTTTTTTACATCACAGAAAGTCGATACCAAACGGAGTCCAAACGCAGTGACATTTTTTGGAGAATTTTTATGGACCAGAAGACACAACTTGGGCCAAAGAAGTACCAGAGGGGTGCCCCGAGGGGGGCACAACCCACCTTGGCGCACCTGGGGGCCCAAGCGCGCCCTGGTAGGTTGTTCCCACCTCGATGGCCTCCCGCACTGCCTCTTCGCCCTATAAATTCTCAAATATTCCAAAAACCCTAGGGGAGTCGATAGATCAGAAGTTGCCACCGCAAGCCTCTGTAGCCACGAAAAACTAATCTAGACCCCATTCCGGCACTCCACCGGAGGGTGAAATCATCACCGGAGGCCATCTTCATCATCCCTATGGCCACCATGATGAGGAGGGAGTAGTCCACCCTTTGAGGCTTTGTACCAATAGCTATGTGTTTAATTTCTTTCTCTCTTATGTTCTTGATTTGGCACGATCTTGATGTATCGCGGGCTTTGTTAATATAGTTGGATCATATGGTGTTTCTCCCTCTCTATCTTGTTGTGATGAATTGAGTTTTCCGTTTGAGATTTCGTTCCTATCGGATTGAATACTTTTATGGATTTGAGAGAACTTGATATGTCTTGCATATGAATACCCGTGGTGACAATGGGGTATTATATTGATTCACTTGATATATGTTTTGGCACTCAACCCGTGGATTCCCGAGGTGACATTGGGGTAATCTATGCATAGGGGTTGATGCACGTTTTCATCCTACTTTCTCCGGTAGAAATCTTGGGGCACTCTTTGAGGTTATTTGTGTTGGATCGAGTATTATGAATCTGAAATTGTTTGATATGTATCGTACAATTAACTCATGGATACTTGTGGTGACATTGGAGTATCTAGGTGACATTAGAGTTGGTTGATGCGTACCATATAGTGTTATTTTAGTACAAACTCTTGGATAGATCAAACGAAAAGAATAACTTTACGTTATTTTAGTACGAACTCTTGAATAGATCGAACGAAAAGAATAACTTTAAGGTGGTTTCGTACCCTACAAACAATTTCTTCCTATGTTCTCCGCTAGATAAGAACTTTGGAGTGATTCTTCATCACACATTGAGGGATGGTTATATGATCCAATTAGATTAGCTTGTTGAGAGATTGCACGAGCGAAAGTACGAACCCTAGGCCTCATTTTCAAGCATTGCAATACCCTTTGTGCTACATTTTATCAATTGCTACCTTGCTGTTTTTTTATTGTTCCTATTAGAAAAATCAATATCTACTATCATTACTACACTTGTATCACCATCTCTTCGCCGAACTAGTGCACCTATACAATTTACCATTGAATTTTGTGTGTTGGGGACACAAGAGACTTTTTATTATTTGGTTGCAAAATTGTTTGAGAGAGACCATCTTCATCCTACACCTCCCATGGATTGATACTGTCCTACAAAACTCTGCGCTTGGAGGCCTAACACGAGTCTACAAGAACAAGTTGTGTAGTAGACATCAGATATCCATGTGCAGGATCATCCCCGTCTCTGCTTCCGCCTTCGTCAGATGCGTCCTTGTCCTTCCCGACTGCATGTTTTTGAGGGAACGACATTATCTGAGTGTATGTTTGGCTGGACCATACTCGTTGTTGTGGAGGCAACAAGGCTTGTCTAGGATGTCATCATTGAAGGCTTTCTTCCGCGGAACCCATTCCTTCTTTTTCCCGGTACCTTTTTCCCCTGGCCGACTGCCGCGACTAGGTCTGCTCCACTAACTCCATCATTTCCTAGCTGCCGACGTTTGTTCTTTCCGCCCCGCTTATTCCGATTGTCCTGTCCTTTCTGCACAACTGACTATCTGCAGTGCTTGCTCCGCCGGATCTTGTCATCATCCTCCCCGTTTGCGTACCGGTTGGCTATGTCCATCCACTAGCGCATGGAGTTAAGCTCAGTTCTGCCCAGCTTCAATTGGAGATGTTTGTATCTCACTCCCTGGTGGAAAGCTAGGATCGCTCGGTCTTTAGTCACGCCTTCCATTGAATTGCGTAGTAGTGTCCATATCTGAATACGTTCCCGAGTGGATTCCTTCGGTTGTTAGACACATATCTTTAACTCTTGGTAACCTTCGGGGCGTTTGTACATGCCCTCGAAGTTCTTGAAGAAGACTTCCTCAAATTCCCACCAGTTGTGAATACTATCTTCCAAAAAATTATTCAACCGAGCTCTAGCCAACTCCTCCAAGTAAAGGGATAAGTTTCGAATGGCCACATTCTCATTGCCTCCTCCAATTTGGACAGCAACAAGATAGTTGGCCAACCATGTCTCCGGCTTGGTGTTTCCATCGTACTTCCCAATTCCCGAGGCCATCCAAAAGGGATCTAGAAATGGTGTTGTTCGGATTTGCCGACTGAAACATAATGGACCTGAGGATCCCGATTCACTCAGCCTATCACGTTCCTCTTCATGGTGAGCCACCCGAGCGCCGTCCACTCGTTTTTGAGCCGAGATCATGCGGGCATTGGGTGTCAGTCATATCGGCGTCATGGGGACTCAACCCTTTGCATGTGGGAATTCTCATGCCTGCGAGGCTGCTCATCTCGCCCGCATGGATGATCATCTCGCGACCATGGAGAACTATCCTGACTGTGAGGAGAATCATCACGCGCTTCGGGGATAAACATCCGACACACGATGAATCATCGCGATGACGGAGTGGAGATCCTTATTGCCGCAACGATTGTAGGTCCCACCCACGTGGCTCATTTATGTGCCGACTTGGGGAGACATCATCACAAGACAGAGGAGAATCATCTCTTTGTCGTGGACAGTAGTTTCCATGCCTCCGCGGATGGTCCTCCTATCGAAGAGGGGACTGAGCTCACCATCCATCCATCTGAGTGGTAGTTCTCCGATCAACCGTGTGGCGAGGATGTGATGAAGCAACGGTAGGAACTCAGATCTTGGTTCCTCCTAGGATCCGACAATGTGATGCCAGTCAGTCACGAGATTGAGGAATGAGCTCCTTTTGCACGACTGCAACCTTCAGGAAGGTGGAAAGTTGTCGGATGCCATCTGTGACAACTCCATCGCGAGGTTGTTGGATTGCATCAGCAAATCTAGCCGATGCCTAGACATTGTCAACGGGAGTGCGAAAGATTGAGAGATCGCTGGGGCCTCTGACTAGAAAGTTTCTGCTCATATCTTGACTCCGTTGGACAAATGAGGGGTCAGGGCATTGATCCCGACTGTTATCCGCTAGTTCCTACTCGCGGACAACTAAGTTGTGTTCAAGCTAAGCCAGGCAGGCGCGCCTCGCCAAAGTCTCCTGGCGCGCAGTCTCGAGGGCCTTATCAACAGGCGAATCACCCGGAATAGGAATGTTAAGGAGCCGCTCGACCGCTTCATGTTGCTCCTGGGTAAGGGGGTCGTCTCCGTCTACTGCAGCGGATGGGTCGGCTGACGCACACATGTGGCTTGTCTCACTCGGTGGCGAACCAGCCATAAAGACTTCTGCCACGGATGGCTATGATCCGCAGCTTTCTTATCCCTTAGAGGCGGACTCCAAGAGAGAAAAATGGACTCAGAATCCATCATCCCTGCGAGCCGGCTCGTAGAACAACGAAACTCAGGACGAGGTTTGCCGGATCGCTTTCGGCGACGACGCGGTGTCGGCTGTGATACGCCTCCATCGTATCTACTTTTCCTAACTCTTTTGCTCTTGTTTTGGACTCTAATTTGCATTATTTGAATGAAACTAAGCCGGACCGACGCTGTTTTAAGCAGAACTACCATGGTGTTGTTTTTTGTGCAGAAATAAAAATTCTCGAATTTGGACGAAACTTTTTGGAGAATTATTTTCCAATAAATAAAAAATACTAGAACCAAGACCCACTGGAGGGGGGCCCTGGCTGCCCACAAGACACCAGGGCGCCCCCTCTGGTGCGCCCTGCTAAGTGGCGGGGCCCTCGGGGCTCCGCTGACCGTAATTCCAACTCTATAAATTCCTATTTTCGGAGAGAAAAATACGAGAGAAAGTTTCATCGCGTTTCACGATACGGAGCCGCCGCTGATACGTCTCCTTCGTATCTCTAATTTTTTATTGTTTCATGCCAATATTATACAACTTTTAACATTTTATATGATTTATTTGGACGAACAGATTGATCAAGTGCCCAGTGCCAGTTCCTGTTTGTTGCATGTTTTTTGTTTCACAAAATATCCATATCAAACGAAGTCTAAATGCAATAAAATTTTAGGAATAATTATTTTGGACTATTTGTGAATTTTGGGAGGTGGAATCAACGCAAACGGGGCCCCACGGGCCCCAAGATACACTAGTGCACGCCCCAGGCCCCAGGCACGCCCAGGTGTCTTGTGCCCTCCTCGTACGTCAGTTGGAGGTCTACTTCGGGCATAAGGAAGCATATATCCAGAAAAAATCATGTTAAAATCTCAGTGCAATCGGAGTTACGGATCTCCGGGAATATAAGAAACGGTTTTCAGCCAGATCTGGGGAGCGTGAAACAGAAGAGAACAGCTAGGGAGATCCAATATCGGAGTGGCTCCCGCCCCTCTGCCGCCATGGACCAGAGGGGGAACTCTCCTCCCATCTAGGGGGGAGGCCAAGGAAGAAGAAGAAGGAGGGGGCTCTCTCCCCCTCTCTCCAAGTGGCGCCGGAGTGCCGCCGGGGCAAGGATCGTGACGGCGATCTACATCAACAACCTTGCTACCGTCAACACCAACTTTCTCCCCCTCTATGCAGCGGTGTAACACCTCTTCTCCCCGCTGTAATCTCTACTTAAACATGGTGCTCAACTCCATATATTATTTCCCAATGATCTATGGTTATCCTATGATGTTTGAGTAGATCCGTTTTGTCATGTGGGCTAATCGTGATCTTGGTTGGTACGATTGTATATTTTATTTATGGTGATGTCCTACGGTGCCCTCCGTGTCGCGCAAATGGAGGGGCCTCTGTTGTAGGGTGTTGCAATATGTTCATGGTTTGCTTATTGTCGGTGTTGCGGGGGTGACAGCAGCCTAAACGCGGATAAGTGGGTTATGGCATATGGGAGTAAAGAGGACGTGATACTTAATGCTATGGTTGGGTTTCACGACCTTAATGATCTTTAGTAGTTGCAGATGCTTGCTAGGGGTCCAATCATAAGTGCATATGATCCAAGTGGAGAAAGTATGTTAGCTCATGCCTCTCCCTCATATAAAATTACAAGAATGATTACCGGTACTTGTTATCTGTTGCCTAGGGACAAATGACTTTCTTGTTGACAAAAGCTATCTAGTTCTGTTACCTTGCAATTTATTCATGGTTTTGTTCTCGCAAAGTACTCGTAGTTTTATTCTTTCCAAATAGTTTCATACTTGTTTTAGGTAAAGCAAACGTTAAGTGTGCGTAGAGTTGTATCAGTGGTCGATAGAACTTGAGGGAAGATTTGTTCTACCTTTAGCTCCTCGTTGGGTTCGACTCTTATTTATCGAAGAAGGCTACAAACGATCCCCTATACTTGTGGGTTATCCAGACGTTTTTCTATCGCCGTTGCCGGGGAGCAATAGCGTGGGGTGAATATTCTCGTGTGTGCTTGTTTGCTTTATCACTAAGTAGTTTTATTTCCTGTCTATGTTGTTCTCTATCTTTAGTTATGGATATGGAACATGAAACACCAAAAAAAATAGTTGTACTTGCTACTCATGGAGATGGGGAACCTCCTAAAACCCTCGATGCTCGTTAGGTGAAAAATATTTTGCACTACTTTGATAATCCTGAGAAAACCCCGTTCAACTTGATAATGGGAGACACGTTGGATCAACGTGAATACTTTAGGGATTATCGCTTGACACAAAAAGCAGTGGCAGATCCAGGATTTGAAGTTACCCGGGGCGGACTTTTAAAGGAAACAAAAAATCGAAGCCATCATATGGTAAAATAAGACAATCAAGAAAAATAATTGGCCAAGAATACGCATGAAGGCAAGATGATTAACATAATAAATTTATCAAAGTAGTTTCACCCTCAAAACTAGGCAAAAAATTGTAACGCAAAAAATCACATAAAGTCTAACCTGTACTCCCGCTGGCTAAATCTTCCATGCTTTTTCCCAAATATTTAATCTTCTAGTCCATTAGGTACCTGAAACATGTAAAAACAATCAGATTAATCTAAATCATAGCATAGTATGCCATTTGTTTAAACAAAAGACACAACAAAAATGTTTACCATTAAGTTGTTATGCATGGAGGATTTCGTTGATAGCCTGAACATCACATTTTTAATTAATTTTCAGTGTTTAACTTCCAATAATTAGGCTAACATGACAACAAATTAAACATGATACTAGAACAAAAGAGAAGACTAGGGGAGAGCGAAAGAACCTGGTCCTTGTTGCCTCTGTTGCCTGCTCGCTTGTTGTTTTGAGTAGGGACTGCGGCGACGTACGGCTGCGACGGCGACTCTGCTTCCCGGGTGAACGACATCAAGAACAGGCGCACTTGCTTCTCCTTCTCCATCTAGCACCATCGGCTGGACAGACCTGGGCAGCACCGGCGACTGCGAGACCGCAGTGGACGCGGCGCTGCGTCGGCAGGGCGTGATCGCGTGAGGCCTGAGTTCAGGACGATCAGTTCCACGATCGATAGAAAAGGAACTGTGCACGTGAAAAGGAACTAATGGGCTCATATAAGTTTTATTGGGCTTACTTGATTGGCCCATCTATAGATCTCCTAGCGAGCAGTCATCTGGCGAATCGTTTTCCTCTTCCCTTCTCATGCTCGACCATACCTAAGACCTTCGAGCGAACCCGCTCGCCTCCCATGGTGGCCGCCGGCCAGTACGGGGGGTACCCTAGGTTTCTAAAATTTACCCGGGGGCCAACCCTACACGACCCCATGCTGGAGCCGCCCCTGACAAAAAGGGAAACTATTATGGGGTCAAATTCATATGTTGCATTGGTATGCTCGGGAGCTATGCTTAAGATATGATTATACTTGTTGCTCTAGGATGAAGGCTCCACATCTTCCCTTTTCATGCAAATTTAATGATAATGAAACCTTGGCTTCTTATGCTAATGGTAGATATGATTATTATGATGTGGAATGAATATAAGAATTTGTTGCTTTTAAGGGTGCTTATGAAATTGAATCTTTGTTTGAAAAGTTTGAAGATTTTGATGATTCAGTTTATAGACCTAAAATGTTTGCTATCCTTAAATATTGCTATGATAATTATAAATAAAATTCCAATATTGATGAATTTATTGAGAAAGTCTCCGCTGTCCAAGAAGAGACTGATATTTTGCAGGAGTCTATGGAAGAAGAAATTGATTAAAGTGTGAGCTCATTGGATGAAAAAGATGATGAGGAGAGCAAAGAAAAAAAGGAGGAAGAGTAGATTAGCTACCCGTGCCCACCTTCTAATGAGAGTAACTCTTCAACTCATACATTGTTTAATGTCCCTTCGTTATTACTGAAGGATGAATGCTATGATAATTGCTATGAACCCGTTGATTCTTTTGAAATATCCCTTTTTGATGAAGTTGATACTTGCTATACTTGTGGCCATCATGCCAATATGAATTATGCTTATGGAGATGAACTTGCTATAGTTCCTTATGTTGAGAATGAAATTGTTGCTATTGCACCCATACATGATAGTCCTATTATCTTTTTGAATTCTCCAAACTACACTATATCCGAGAAGTTTACTCTTATTAAGGATTATATTGACGGGTTTCCTTTTACCGTTGCACATGATAATTTTGATGAATATAATATGCATGTGCTTACTGCTCCTACTTGCAATTATTATGAGAGAGGAACTACATCTTCGCCTCTCTATGTTCCCAACACGATAAAATTGCAAGAAACATCTTATGCCATGTATTGGCCTTTACTTGATGTGCATGAATTGTTCTTGTATGAGGTGTCGATGCATAGGAAGAGAGTTAGACTTTGTCATTGCATGATATATGTTGCTTTGTGCTCACTACTAAATGCCAAATCATTGTTAATTAAAATTGGCTTTAATATACCTTGGGATTCGGGTGGATCCATTACTTGAGCACTTTATGTCTAGCTTAATGGATTTAAAGAAAGCGTTACCAGGGAGACAACCCAGAAGTTTTAGAGAGTCACTTATTTCTGTTTAGTTATTTTATAAAGTTTACAAACAAAAAATTATAGAGGGGGACCTAAAAACTTTTTCAAAAAGAGAAGTGATTGAAAGGTGATGCATTGAAGAAGTGAGGGTCGACCTTGAACACTTGTGTTGATGCTCATGGTAACAATGTAGAATTTTTCATGAATATTTTCACAAAAATAATTTTCCCCTTGTAAAAATCCATTGGATTATAAAAATAATGTGCCAAGATTTGCCTTTAGGATGATTAGATTGCTTGTTGGTATGTGCGGTGCAAAAACAGAAACTTCGGCTGTAGTGCGCAATTTTACTTTTTATACTGGAAAGTCAAAAGCTTCTGAAACTTTTTGCATAGTATTGCTATACAAATGGTTTATTTTTTCCTAATGTTTCAGAATTCTTGGAGTACCAGAAGTATGGTAGATGTTCAGATTACTACAGACTGTCCTGTTTAAGACAGATTCTGATTTTGATGCATTGTTTTGCTTGTTTCGATGAAACTATCAATTCTATTGGTGGTATAAGCCATGGAGAAGTTATATTACAGTAGCAACAATGCAAAAACAAAATATGAATTGGTTTGCAACTTTTTGCGAGGTTTCTGTTGAGTTTTGTGTGGATGAAGTGATCAAAGATCAAGGAGGTCTCTATATGAGGAGAAGGAGGAGAGGCAAGAGCTCAAGCTTGGGGATGCCCAAGGCACCCCAAGTAAATATTCAAGGAGACTCAAGCGTCTAAGCTTGGGGATGCCCCGGAAGGCATCCCATCTTTCTTCAACAAGTATCCATATGTTTTCGTCTTCATTTTGTTCACGTGATATGTGCAAATCTTGGAGCGTCTTCTGTGTTTAGTTTTCATTTTTCTTTTATGCACCATGCTAGTATTAGATAGTCCATGGTTGATTTATAGAATGCACATTGCACTTCACTTATATCTTTTGAGTATGGCTTTGTAGAATGCTTCATGTGCTTCACTTATATCATTTGAAGTTTGGATTGCCTGTTTCTCTTCACATATAAAACCTTATTTGTAGAATGCTCTTTTGCTTCACTTATATTTATTAGAGCATGGTATTTTGTAGAAAGAATTAAATTCTCATGCTTCACTTATATCTATTTAGAGAGTCAACATGAATTGGTCATTTGCATGGTTAGTCATAAAATCCTACATAAAACTTATGGATCACTGAATATGATATGTTTCATTCCTTGCAATAGTTTTGCAATATAGAGATGGAATATGTGGGAGGTACTAGTAAACGGTTGTGGTTAGTATGAATATTGGTGTTAAGGTTTGTGATTCCCGAAGCATGCACGTATAGTCTCTCGTTATGCTATGAAGTTGGAGCATGATTTATTATTGATTGTCTTCCTTATGAGTGGAGGTTGGGGACGATCGATGGTCTTTTCCTACCAATCTATCCCCCTAGGGGCATGCGTAGTAGTACTTTGCTTCGAGGGCTAATAAACTTTTGCAATAAGTATATGAGTTCTTTATGATTAATGTGACTCCATGAATTATACGCACTCTTACCTTTTCGAAATTTGCTAGCCTCTACGGTATCGTGCATTGCCCTTTCTCACCTCGAGATGTGGTGCAAACTTCGCAGGTGCATCCAAACCCTGTGGTATGATACGCTCTATCCCACATAAGCCTTATTATATCTTCCTCAAAACAGCCACCATACCTACCTATTATGGCCTTTCCATAGCCATTCCAAGATATATGGCCATGCAACTTCCACCGCCTCTGTTTTGATGACTTAAGCATTCATTGTCATATTGCTTTGCATGATCGTAAGATAGCTAGCATGCTATTTACATGGCTTGTCCGTTTTTCTGATATCGTTGATCATTGCACATCCTAGTACACTGCCATATGCATTCATATAGAGTCATATTTTGTTCTAGGTATCGAGTTGTAATTTTTATTTCTTTTGAGTTATAAGTAATTAGAAGTGTGATGATCATCATTATTCATTATTAGAGCATGTCCCAGTGAGGAAAGGATGATGGAGACTATGATTCCCCCACAAGTTGGGATGAGACTCCGGACAATGAGAGAAAAAAACAAAAAAAACAAAGAGAGAAGGGGCATTGTTACTATCCTTTACCACACTTGTGCTTTAAAGTAGCACCATGTTTTTCATATAGAGAGTCTCCTATTTAGTCACTTTCATATACTAGTGGGAATTTTTCATTATAGAACTTGGCTTGTATATTCTGATGATGGCTTCCTCAAATGCCCGAGGTCTTCATGAGCATGGAAGTTGGATGCACACCCACTTAGTTTTCATATTGAGCTTTCATACACTTATAACTCTTACTGCATCCGTTGCATGGCAATCCCTACTCCTCACGTTGATATCAATTGATGGGCATCTCCATAGCCCGTTGGTTAGCCACATCGATGTGAGACTTTCTTACTTTTTTGTCTTCTCTATATTTACCCCTATCATCATACTCTATTCCACCCGTAGTGCTATATCCATGGCTTGCGCTCATGTATTGCGTAAGGGTTGAAAAAGCTTAAGCGCGTTAAAAAGTATGAACCAATTGCTCGGCTTGCCATCGGGGCTGTGCATGATAAATACTTTGTGTTAAGAAGACAGAGCATGACAGGACTATATGATTTTGTAGGGATAGCTTTCTTTAGCGTTCATATTTTGAAAGACACGATTGTTTGTTGGGATGCTTGAGTATTGATGTCTTTATGTCAAATTATAGACTATTGCTTTGAATCATTCGTGTCTTAACACCGGTGCAGAGACGTGCTATACAAACGGGTTTTGACCCCTTTCTGCGACGGCGTTTTGAACCGTCGCCAAGTGAGTGACTGCGATAGGGGGTCCTTCCCACACGACCTAGAAACCGTCGCGGATAGGCCCTCCTGGCACACAGGCGGGGGGAAAATGAGCTTGTGTGTGATCGGGCGAGGCATCGAAACCCAATGGTTTCCGTTCGTATGTACATCCCACACGGTGAATCCCAGAAAAACTTTTCTGTTCGTATGTATATCACACATAGTTTTTTGTGTGGAAATGTTTATGCAAGTTAGCCTAACGCAAACAGTTCTCTGCCAGAAGCCGTGTGTGATTGTTAGTTGATTGAACATGCCTACTTTCTAGAAACCATGTGGGTTGTTTGAGTTCATCGCCCACGGTGCTGTCTGAGTAACCGTCTGCAATAGAAAACCCAATAATTAGGGTAATTAGTCTACTATTGATAATCCATGTAGTAATCAAATTGACATTTCTTATAAAACACATCAGATATTTCATATCGGTATAACGGCAATTAGGATTTCATAATTGAATTACATCAGATAGCCAGCTTCAGCACTCAGTTACGCCATTACACAACAGCACCAAGTTTCACTTGCAACATTTAAAACCTTTGGAAAGTAGCATCATACACGGTAAATAGACAGATGAATCTCATCTGGGAAACTGCAGAAGTGGAAGGAAAATATTGAGCCTTCAGTGATGTTGAATGTCCTTGCAACTTTAGGCCAGTGGCTATGGATAATTGCCCGCCCAACCTTCGTCCTCTTCAGGAAGACTTTGGTATTGTACCATGGGTGTTGAATGAATACCTTCCTCGCCTCTTGACCATGCAGGTCGTTTGAGAGGTAATCATCGGTGAACTGCTTTGAAAAGTACTGAAAACAAAGGTATGCATAAATTGATGTTATAAATTTTGAAATGGCGCAAGGGGTAAAAACAAGGTAAAAGAGTTAGTACCATCCTATAGTTGATTGATGTCTTTTTCATTGTGCAAACAAAGATCTTGTTGTTATTCGTCGCAAGTTTCTTCAACCTAACAATCTTTCTGAGTTTCTTGACTTGACTGATATTCATGGCATCTCATTTCCCCATATGCAAAATGGGTCGAACAATGGGTCTAAGCCTCTGACAGCAAGACCTACATGTGCAAGACCAAATTGTAAGAAACCTAAATATTAGAATGATTCCTGCAACTACACAATAATGTGCTATTAGCGAAAGGACCATGCATGAGCAAACCTCGATGGTAAACTGCAGTGTCTCCCATTGTTTCCATGCAACACACATGAGGAAGATCTTGATCAGGTTAACTGAGAGTTGCCATACTATCAGTAGAATATATATTGAGTATAGCCAAATTTGATTTAATTCTCACATGCATAACAATACAAAATTGTACCCACAACAAATGAAAACCAAATTGCAGAATTGAACCAAACAGTTATATGGACAGCAGACCAAATGAACCAAAATAGTTAACTGAGCACGACATTGCATAATAGAAACATGTACTAGAAGATAAGACAGTTAACAAAACAAAGAATGCTTGAGAATAGTACTACAAAATGTAGATTGTTGGACCAACTATTAACTGAACATTACATTTCAGAGGACCAAACTGTTAACTGAACATCATATTGCCTATTAACATTACAGAGGACAAATCACTAGAAGGCACTGGTGGTGGCCTCGAGAAAACAGCACGAACTGTATTTTAAAGTTGACAACCGCGTGGCGGTGTCGACGGTGGCCTCGAAGACGAGGTGTTCCTCCAAGATCTGGTGGTCGGCACGCATGGCAGCCATAGCGACCTCATGCGCGCGTGCGGCCGCGATTTGCTTCTCCGCTGCCAGATGCTACTGAGCTCCACGTTATATTGTGTGAAAAATGGTTGTGGGCGGCGCTTAATTGGAGGACGGGGCTAGTGATTTCGGCGGAAGCTGTCGCGCCTTGGGTCGGGGCATGTGGGACAGGGAAGGAGGAGGATGGTGTCGGTGGGGTGTGGATTACCTGACCTTATCGACGAGGCCGGGCAGCAAGAAGAAGGGTCGGTGGCGAGGAGGCTGCGCAACAAGAAGAAGGGTCGGCGGCGAGGAGGCGGCGCTGCAAGAAGAAGGGTCGGTGGCTGATACGTCTCCAACGTATCTATAATTTTTGATTGTTCCATGCTGTTATATTATCAATCTTGGATGTCTTATAATCATTTTATAGTCATTTTATATCATTTTTTGGTACTAACCTATTGACATAGTGCCAAGTGCCAGTTGCTGTTTTCTGCATGTTTTTTACATCGCAGGAAATCAATATCAGACGAAGTCCAAATGCAACGAAACTCCACGGAGATTCTTTTTGGACCAAAAGGAATGTAATGGGCCCTGGCTGCGCCTGAGGGGGTGCCCCGAGGGGGGCACAACCCACCAGGGCGCGCCAAGAGGCCCAGGCGTGCCCTGGTGGGTTGTGCCCACCTCGGGTGCCCCCGGACCGCCTCTTTGCTCTATAAATACCCCAATATTCCAGAAACCCTAGGGGAGTCGACGAAATATTCATCCAGCCGCCGCAGAGTCTAGAACCACCAAATCCAATCTAGACACCATCTCAGATGGGGTTCACCACCTCCATCGGTGCCTCTCCGATGATGCATGAGTAGTTCTTTGTAGACCTTCGGGTCCGTAGTTAGTAGCTAGATGGCTTGCTCTCTCTCGCTGAATTCTCAACACAATGGTCTCTTGGAGATCCATATGATGTAACTCTTTTGCGGTGTGTTTGTTGGGATCGATGAACTTTGAGTTTATGATCATATCTATCTTTTTATATGCATGAAAGTATTTGAGTTTCTTTGATCTCTTTTATGCATGATCTCTTATAGCCTCGTATTTCTTCTCCGATATTTGGGTTTTGTTTGGCCAACTTGATCTATTTATCTTGCAATGGGAAGAGGTGCTTTGTAGTGGGTTCGATCTTACGGTGCTTGATCCCTGTGACAGAAAGGGAACCGACACGTATGTATCGTTGCTACTAAGGATAAAACGATGGGGTCTATCTATACATAGATAGATCTTGTCTACATCATGTCATCGTTCTTATTGCATTACTCCGTTTTTCCATGAACTTAATACACTAGATGCATGCTGGATAGCGGTCGATGTGTGGAGTAATAGTAGTAGATGCAGGCAGGAGTCGGTCTACTAATCTTGGACGTGATGCCTATATAATGACCGTTGCCTGGATATCGTCATGAGTATTTGAAGTTCTATCAATTGCCCAACAGTAATTCGTTCACCCACCGTTTGCTATTTTTCTCGAGAGAAGCCACTAATGAAACCTACGGCCCCCGGGTCTCTTTCTCATATATTTGCCTTTGCGATCTACTTTTTCCTTGCATTTATTTTCAGATCTATTCAACCAAAAATACAAAAATACTTTGCTACACTTTATTTTATTTGCGATCTATTTATTCAATCTATTACAACTTTGTCCCGTCCAAGCACCATTTCTGGCGCCGTTACCCGAAAGGGATTGATAACCCCTTTAACACGTCGGGTTGCGAGTGGTTGTTATTTGTGTGCAGGGGCTGTTTACGTTGTGTTACTTGGTTCTCCTACTGGTTCGATAACCTTGGTTTCATATCTGAGGGAAATACATATGGCCGCTGTGCTGCATCATCCCTTCCTCTTTGGGGAAATACCGACGTAGCTTCAAGCGACATCAAAAGGAATTTCTGGCGCCGTTGCCGGGGAGGATCTTCAACATATACCAGTTTCCTTATCACAAATCTCATCTCCTCGCAATTTACATTATTTGCCATTTGCCTCTCGTTTTCCTCTCCTCCACTTCACAAAAAATTGCCTTTTTATTCGCCTCTCTTTTTCGTTCGTCGTTTTCTTGCCGGATCTGTTTTTGTGTGTGTTCTTGTTTGCTTAGTCATGATGCCTCAAAGAAAATATTATGATGTTCCTTACCCAAATATTTTGCTTGAAATTGAGAGGAGCACTAAAGAATATATGACTACACAATTTGAGCATAATAAGTATTTTACTGAAGAACTTAAGGAGCACTCCGTTGTGCTAGATGCTATTACAAAACAACTTGATGATATCAGTAGAGAAGTTTGCAACCTCCAATCTAAGTATGCTTTTGCCGAAAGTTTGCTTGGAAAAATATCCGATGCACAAGCTACCTTAGTAAATCAAATGGCCGCTAAACCAATCTCGTTTGAGGATAAAAGTGATGAAGATCTTAAAATGATTGGCATTTCTTCTATTGATCCTTGTTTAGTAAAGTTAAGATTGATGAAAAAGGGACTAGAGAAAGTCAACTTTAGGTAGAAGGCGTCCCAATATTTCGAAGGGTGAAAATCTTGTTGAAATTTTTGATAAAAGTTGGTTTGAAGAGGTCAAAACTTTAATTAGTGATGTGCCCACTCCTTTGGATTACAAAAACTTTAATTATGACAGTTGCTCTTTGATTTATTGTATTTCTTTGTTGCAATCCATGATAAATTCACCCCATTCTTATGAACAAAATAAAGCTTTTACTAAACATATTGTTGATGCTATGATGAAAGCTTTTGAAGAAAAATTGGAATTGGAAGTTTCAATTCCTAGAAAATTGCATGATGAATGGGAACCTACTATCAAAGTCAAGATTAAAAATTATGAATGTTTTGCTTTGTGTGACTTGGGTGCTAGTGTTTCTACAATTCTAAAATCTTTATGTGATGTGCTTGGTTTTACCGATCTTGAAGAATGTGCTTTAAATTTGCACTTGGTGGATTCTACTATTAAAAGGCCTATGGGAAGAATTAATGATGTTCTTATTCTGACAAATCGGAACTATGTGCTCATAGATTTCACTGTTCTTGATATCGATTGCAATCCGTCTTGTCCAATTATTCTTGGTAGACCGTTTTTACGCACTATCGGTGCCGTGATTGATATGAAAGAAGGCAATATTAAGTTCCAATTTCCTCTGAGGAAGGGTATGGAACACCTTCCTAGAACAAGAATTAAGCCACCTTATGAATCAATCATGAGGGCATCTTATGGATCTCGAACCAAAGATGACAAAACTTAGATCCTTACTTTATGCCTAGCTAAGGGCGTAAAACTATAGCGCTTGTTGGGAGGCAACCCAATGAATAAAATTTACTTTTGCTTTTTTGCTTTATGTTCTTGAGTGTTAACGCAATTATGCTACTGTTATGATTGTGTTTTTTTGTTTAATTAGTGTTTGTGCCAAGTAGAACCAATAGGATCTTCTTTGGTGATAGTTGTTTGATCTTGCTGAAAAAGACTGAAACTTTGCGCTTACGAAAACAATTCTCATTTTTTATCATAAAGAGATTTTGCCCTGATTCTTTTTGCAGAAGATTAATATAAAAATTACCCAGGTCGTCTAGTTTTCAGAATTTTTGGAGTTCCATAACTTTTTGAAATAGTCAGATTGCTACAGACTGTTCTGTTTTGACAGATTCTGTTTTCTTTGTGTTGTGTGCTTAATTTGATGGCTCTATGGTTTTCTTTGATGAGTTTTTGCCATAGAAAAGTTGGAATACAGTAGATATAATGCAAAAGCAAAATATGAATTGGTTTGGTACAGTACTTATAGTAGTGATTTGCTTTCTTTTACTAACGGATCTCACGAAGGTCTTGTTGAGTTTTGTGTGATTGAAATTTTCAAGTTTCGGGTTATCTTACGATGGATGAAGGAATAAAGGATAGAAGAGCCTAAGCTTGGGGATGCCCCAGCATCCCAAGCTATTATCCAAAAATGAGCAACCAACTAAGATTGGGGATGCCCCCGACTGGCATCCCCTCTTTCTTCTAACGACCATCGGTATTTTACTCGAAGCTATATTTTTATTTGTCACATGATATGTGTTTTTGCTTGGAACGTCTTGTATGATATGAGTCTTTGCTTGTTTTATTTTGTGTTTTAAGTCTTGATCCCTTGCTGGACACACCTATTTGGGAGAGCCAAAATTATGTCATGGCTTGTTAAAATTGCTCTCTATGCTTCACTTAAATTTTTATGAGCTATGGATTTGCTCTAGTGCTTCACTTATATCTTTTGAGCATGGTGTGCTTTAGTATTTTTGAAGAAATGCTCTCTTCCTTCACTTAGATTTCTTTGAGAGTTGGTAAAATTTTGAAGAAATTCTCTCTTGCTTCACTTAAATTATTTTGAGAGAAAGAAAGAAAAAATTATGCTCTTGATCTTCACTTATATATGCTTGAGTTTGTGAAAAGCAACACATGAAAATTAGTCCCAAAGTGATAGATATCCAAGAAGGATATAATAAAAACTTTCATGAAGATCATTGGACAAACTAAACTTGATTCTTAGTAATAGTTTTGAGATATGATTATGTGATATGTGAGTTATGTTGATGAGTAATTATGCTTTAGTAAGAATATTGGTGTTAAGGTTTGTGATTCCCTATGCAAGTATGAAAGTCAATAGTCATGCAATGAAACTATATCCTACGTGTGGTGCATTATTCGGTGTTAATTATGCTTAATGCTTGCTTATGAGATTATTCGTTTCTTGGTTGGTCACTTCTCAATCTTTTGCTAGCCTTCATTTTGCACTAAGTATGATCTCTACTTGTGCATCAAAAATCCTTTAAACCAGTTGTGCCACATGACTCCATAATATCTACCTATATGCGGTATTCTTTTGCCGTTCTAAGCAAATTTGCATGTGCCATCTCTAATTTTCAAAATAAACTTCTCTTTTGTGTGTTTGTTTCGCTCGCGGAGCGGTGAGGGGTGGCTAATATTTTCCATGCTGGATGTGTTATTCTCACGATGAGTGTTTATTCACTTGTCATTGCACGAGAGTAAGGCAAAGGTTTTAGGGATGCCCAGTCCCGAATTAAAAAATGAATTTACTTTATGTCGTCAAATAATAAATTCCTTGGAAAGTGTTGGTATGGAGGGCAACCGTGGATACGGCTAGCCATGGAAAGTGAAAGTATGGTGGAGAAAGGAATAAACTTTATTTTCTGTTTGGGAACCGCCTATCATATATTTAGCATGGAAAGTGTTGGGAACTCTAAGTCGTTTTCGTTGGTGGGATGGATACACTCCCAAAATGTTTTTATCTCGAAGTTTTTTGCTTTGAGCTCTGGCACCTCTACAAATCCCTACTTCCCTCTGCGAAGGGCCTTTATTTTTACTTTATGCAATTTTTATTTTGAATTTGAGTCTCCATATTCTCTCACAAAAGAACCAGCTAGGAGGCAATATGATCGTACTTAAGTATTGGGTATAGCTAATATGCGAGTGTGTTTCATGAATGGATCAATGGTTGAGCATGATGGGCTAGGGATAACTTATTTTAGCATTGATATTTTGAAAGACATGGTTGCTTGTTGATATGCTTGAGTATCTAAATTATCATGTCAAAACTAGACTATTGCTTTGAATCACATAAAAGTCCAATTGTCCATGCTATAAAGAAAAGAATATGTTATGACATGTTAGGCAGCATTCCACATCAAAAATTCTGTTTTTATCACTTACCTACTCAAGGACAAGTAGGAGTTAAGCTTGGGGATGCTGATACGTCTCCAACGTATCTATAATTTTTGATTGTTCCATGCTGTTATATTATCAATCTTGGATGTTTTATAATCATTTTATAGTCATTTTATATCACTTTTTGGTACTAACCTATTGACATAGTGCAAAGTGCCAGTTGCTGTTTTCTGTATGTTTTTACATCGCAGGAAATCAATATCAGACGGAGTCCAAATGCAACGAAACTCCACGGAGATTTTTTTGGACCAGAACGAACGTAATGGGCCCTGGCTGCACCTGGGGGGTGCCTCGAGGGGGCACAACCCACCAGGGCACGCCAAGAGGCCCAGGCGCACCCTGGTGGGTTGTGCCCAGCTCAGGTGCCCCAGACCGCCTCTTTGCTCTATAAATACACCAAAATTCCAGAAACCCTAGGGGAGTCGACGAAATATTCATCCAGCCGCCGCAGAGTCCAGAACCACCAGATCCAATCTAGACACCATCTCGGATGGGGTTCACCACCTCCATTGGTGCCTCTCCGATGATGCGTGAGTAGTTCTTTGTAGACCTTTGGGTCCATAGTTAGTAGCTAGATAGCTTCCTCTCTCTCGCTGAATTCTCAATACAATGGTCTCTTGGAGATCCATATGATGTAACTCTGTTGCGGTGTGTTTGTTGGGATCGATGAACTTTGAGTTTATGATCAGATCTATCTTTTTATAGTCATGAAAGTATTTGACTTTTTTTGATATCTTTTATGCATGATCTCTTATAGCCTCGTATTTCTTCTCTGATATTTTGGTTTTGTTTGGACAACTTGATCTATTTATCTTGCAATGGGAAGAGGTGCTTTGTAGTGGGTTCGATCTTACGGTGCTTGATCCTAGTGATAGAAAGGGAACCGACACGTATGTATCTTTGCTACTAAGGATAAAACGATGGGGTCTATCTCTACATAGATAGATCTTGTCTACATCATGTCATCGTTCTTATTGCATTACTTCATTTTTCCATGAACTTAATACACTAGATGCATGCTGGATAGCGGTCGATGTGTGGAGTAATAGTAGTAGATGCAGGCAGGAGTCGGTCTACTAATCTTGGACGTGATGCCTATATAATGATCATTGCCTGGATATCGTCATGAGTATTTGAAGTTCTATCAATTGCCCAACAGTCATTTGTTCACCCACTGTTTGCTATTTTTCTCGAGAGAAGCCACTAGTGAAACCTAAGGCCCCCGGGTCTCTTTATCATATATTTGCCATTGCGATCTACTTCCTTGCATTTATTTTCAGATCTATTAAACCAAAAATACAAAACTAATTTGCTGCACTTTATTTTATTTGTGATCTATTTATTCAATATATTACAACTTTCTCCCGTCCATGCACCGTTTCTGGCGCCGTTACCTGAAAGGGATTGATAAACCCCTTTAACACTTCGGGTTGCGAGTGGTTGTTATTTGTGTACAGGGGCTGTTTGTGTTGTGTTGTTTGGTTCTCCTACTGGTTCGATAACCTTGGTTTCATATCTGAGGGAAATACCTACCGCCGTTGTGCTGCATCATCCCTTCCTCTTTGGGGAAATACCGACGTAGCTTCAAGCGACATCAGCGGCGCTACAAGATGAAGGGTCGCCAGCGAGGAGGCAGCGCTGCAAGAAGAAGGGTCGCCGGCGAGGAGGCTGAGCTGCCAGTAAGCAGCTGTGAAGGTTTGAACTTGGAAAGCAAGGAGGAACAGTCAAAATGTGGCTTTTGGTGGGAGGGAGGGGTGGGGAGATAGATATTGCCGTGGTGGCAGAAAAATTTCGCTCGGTGCCGTGAGAAACTGGCGCGCAAGTGTGGTTCAAGCGCGGGTGGTGGACTGTAGACGATGAAGCTTCCTGCGTAAGCTAGACAAGACGGTGCGCCAAGAATTTTATATCGCATCCCGCACGATTCTTGCTAGTAAACTGTTTGTGGTATACCTGATTGTTTCATTATGTTTTGAAAAACAAAATGGTGCTATGGAGGGAAAGGATGGTGTTTGAATAGCAAGAATATTTATGTACAGTGAACATGCAACTACATGAGTGTCGTGTTTAAATTTGGAATTATTCCAGGTTCGTTTGGCATCTTTATGCATTAATTGAGTTTCTAGGCATTTAATGTGCATAATTCAAATTTGAACTACAAGCACATGCTCCAGTGCACCAAAGTTTGTTGAAAAATCACATGTGTGTCTTTGGGTGAATTTATAGGTCCCATGCGAGAATGTAATGAAATTCAAACATCTGGGCGTCGTGGCTCGGCCGGGAACATTGAGAAACTTGGTTTTTAAATTCTTGTAAATTCACAACTCGCCTGAAAATCATGAAACTTGGCATGGTGTCATTTCATGGCACCAACATGTTGTGGTAAAAAATTGGCCGCATTTTGACAAGTTTTGGTATAAGCTTCTTACAAACCGGAGCTTCTCTCGAGAAGACTCATGCTTCCCAAGGGGGGACGTCTCACCTTTGTGTGCGAAACGATATACGTTGCCTCCCCCCCTTGATTTTTTACAGAGGCAACATAGAACTATATGAGTGTCGTGTTAAAATTTGGAATTATTCCGCGTTCGTTTCGCCTTTTTTATACATTAATTGAATTTCTGGTCATTTAATGTGCATAATTCAAATTTGAACTACAAGCACATGCTCCAGTGCACCAAAGTTGGTTGAAAAATCACATGTGTGTCCTTGGGTGAATTTCTAGGTTCCATGCAAGAAATGGGAATGAAATTCAAACATCTGGGCGTCGTGGCTCGGCCGGAAATATTGAGAAACTTGTATTTTAATTCCTGTAAATCCAAAACACGCGTGAAAATCATGAAACTTGGCATGGTGTCATGACATGGCACCAACATGCTGTGGTAATTTTTGGCCGAATTGGGACAAGCTTTGGTATAAGCTTCTTGCAAACCGGAGCTTCTCTCAAGAAGACTCGTGGTTCCGAGAGGGAACGTGTCACCTCCGTGTGCGGAACGACATACAGAGTCTTCTCCTACCTTAATTTTTTTACACATACAGCTTAGACCAAATAGGAGTTTCGTGCTAAATTTTGGAATTATTCCCGGTTCGTTTGGCCTTTTTTATACATTAATTGAATTTATGGGCATTAAATGTGCATAATTCAAATTTGAACTACAAGCACATGCTCCAGTGCACCAAAGTTGGTTGAAAACTCACATGTGTGTCCTTGGGTGAATTTCTAGGTCCCATGCAAGAAATTGGAATGGAATTCAAATATCTGGGCGTCGTGGCTCGGTTGAAAATATTGAGAAACTTGTTTTTTTAATTCCTATAAATCCAAAACACGCCTGGAAATCATGAAACTTGGCATGGTGTCATGACATGGCACCAACATGTCATGGTCAATTTTTTGGCCGAATTGGGACAAGATTTGGTAGAAGCTTCTTGCAAACCAGAGCTTCTCTCAAGAAGGCTCGTGGTTCCGAGAGGGAACGTGTCACCTCCGTGTGCAAAATGACATACACTGCCTTCACCCGCCTTGATTTTTTTACATAGGCAACTTATGCCAAATAGGAGTTTCATGCTAAATTTTGGAATTATTCCGAGTTCGTTTGTCCTTTTTATACATTAATTGATTTTTCAGTCATTTAATGCACATAATTCAAATTTGAAGTAGAAGCGCATGCTCTAGTGCGCAAAAGTTAGTTGGAAAATCAATTATGTGTACTTGGGCGAATTTCTAGGTCCCATGGAAGAAATGGGAATGGAATTCAAACATCTGAGCGTCTTGGCTCGGCCAGAAACATCGAGAAACTTGGTTTTAAAATTCCCATAAATCCAAAACACGCCTGAAAATCATGAAACTTGGCATGGTGTCATGACATGGCACCAACATGCTGTGGTTAATTTTTTGTCCGATTTGCGAAGGCGCACACATTAACAATCAACAAAGTCATTTTGGAACAAGTGCTGTCATGTTACAAATCGGAAACACAAGTATTATGGAAACCGTGGGCGTTCTACTTACCATTTACGTGCCGCCATGCGTCCCCTTTTTTATTGGCTAGTTGTCGTGTGGGGTAGCTATTTGAGTACGGGAGACGTGCGATCAGACCCCTGCGCGTGCTCATCAGGAGGAGAGCCCTTTAACCTCTATCCGCCACCCACCTCCCTCCCAACGTCTCCATTAATGGTGCCCGAGCCCCTGTTTCATGACGTGGCTATGTCTCACTCGACTGAGATTTAAGAGAGAGAAAAGAAAATTCGAAAAGAAAGTTTTGCACGGATCTTGATGTAAGATCGGACGAACCTATATAGCATCGACTGCGACTTTATAGCAAGACTGGTGAATATAAGGATGATGACAATGGATAATAATTGTATTACATATTTAGGAAGATAATTAAAAAAAGCCAGATGGAGCAACGCCCAAAATATACAAGGGCAAAAGAAGAAGGAAGACAACGATGTGGCTTGCTGATCTCTACTTTCTTGATGCGTTACTGCAGGCCACGGGAACTAGTCTCCGCGGCGAGCGGCAATGAGCTCTTTCATGTCCTCAAGACGCTGCTTGAGAGCATCCACGGATTCCTCCACCAGCCTTTGGCACTCGATGCGGAGCATGTTATTCTCGTCCATAAGTTTCTTGACGATGACGCCGGTCCTCTTCAACAAGGCAGTGGTCTCCTCCTGCCGCTCTGCGCTTCCGACCATCTTCGCCCTCAGTAGGTCACGCTTGGCCTGGAACTTCGCATTGCCCTCCCTTAGTTGCCGGATCACGCCAGTAGCCTGTTCAAACGAGGCTTTCATGTCGTCCTGCAACCTCGCCCAGCCAGAGATCTGATCCATCTGACTATGGACGATCGCATTCATGCGCCTGTAAGAGTCCTCGCTTGCCCGCGAGACATTTTCCCAGGCCGTCGTGACGCGGGAGGACATCTCTGCTTCATTCGCGGCGTGGCGGGACATCTCCGCTGCTTCCGCGGCGCGGCTGGACCAGTCTGCTGCTTCGACGGCGCGGCGGGACCTCCGTGCTGCTTCCGCGACACGATGGGACCTCTATGCTGCTACGGCCGTGCGGCAGGACATGTCGGCTGCTTTCGCGGTGAGGCGGGACATCTCTCGTGCTTCCGCTTCCAAGCTCGCCTCTCCCTGGTGGTAATCTTTCGACCAAGAACTCACGCTGGCCATGGCAGATGCAAGGGAACGATGATGAATGACTTGTTTGTTTTTGTGGATAAGGAGTTGAGGAGGAATGTGCAGTCATCTTGGAGTAGTAGTATTTATAACCGAGTACTAATATGCTCCTAAGTGGGAAACCGCTTAGGTTTTGATCGGTGTGAACAGGTTTGCAATTAAATATAGCATGGTAGTAACTTGGAATGTGACGGGACGCAGGATCAAAATTTATTGACGGTTCTATAATTTCTAAGTGCAGCACTATTCCTGGACGGCGTAACGTGGGCACGCTTTCTCGGCCACGTATGTGGCGTTTCCACCATAGGGAGCACCACAATAGGCAATGTCAGCACACGTCTTGTTCCAACAACCGCGCGTGCTTGTTATTACCATCGCGCACGCTTCTTTTAATTAGAATGTGTGTCTATCTAGTGCACACACGTTGATCTGTCTAACTATTTTTGTTTGTTGTGGCTAATCGCAAACAGTTCATTTGTGTGAAGTGTATGCCGTCAATCGCAAACATGTTGATCTGGCTGACCGTTTCTATTGTGTTGCCTAATCGCAAACAGTTAATCCTTCTGAAGCGTATGCCCTCAATCGCACACACCTTCATCTGGCTGCCCGTTTCTGTTGTTCCGCCTCATCACAAATAGTTAATCCGAGTGAACTGTATGCCGTATATCGCACACGCCTTCATCTGGCTGCCTGTTTCTGTTCTTCTTCCTCATCGCAAACAGTTAATTGAACTGAACTGTATGCCCCGCATTGCACACGCAACTAAAATCTGAATCGTGTTTGATGAATCCTTGATCGCAAACGTTTTGCATCTTTTTTGACGGTTTTTTATATCACCGTTTGCGATTAATGCATCGCACATAGTTTCGTCAAAGGGTCTCTGATCATAGTGTCGCGTTAGCAGAATCCTGTAGTATTGTAATATTCATGACATGATTAGATATATGATCAAGTTTATGCTAGGTAGCATTCCACATCAAAAATTATCTTTTTTATCATTTACATACTCGAGGATGATTAGGAATTAAGCTTGGGGATGCTGATACGTCTCCGTCGTATCTATAATTTTTGATTGTTTCATGCCAATATTATACAACTTTTATACACTTTTGGCAACATTTTATATGATTTATTTGGACTAACATATTGATCCAGTGCCCAGTGCTAGTTCCTGTTTGTCGCATGTTGTTTGTTTCACAGAATATCCTTATCAAACGAAGTCCAAATGCAATAAATTTTACAAAGAATTATTTGGAATATTTGTGAATTTTGGGAGGTGGAATCAACGCAAACGGGGCCCACAGGCCCCAAGATACACCAGAGCGCGCCCTTGGCCCCAGGCGCGCCCAGGTGTCTTGTGCCCTCCTCGTACATCGGTTGGAGCTCTACTTCGGTGCAAGGAAGCTTATATCCAGAAAAAAATCGTGTTAAAATCTCAGCCAATCGGAGTTACGGATCTCCGGGAATATAAGAAACAGTTTTTGGCCAGATCTGGGGAGCGCGAAACAGAAGAGAACGGAGAGGGACATCCAATCTCGGAGGGGCTCCCGCCCCTCTGCCGCCGAGGCCATGGACCAGGGTGAACTCTCCTCCCATCTAGGGGGGAGGCCAAGGAAGAAGAAGAAGGAGGGGGCTCTCTCCCCCTCTCTCCTGGTGGCGTCGAAGTGTCGTTGGGGCAAGGATCATGACGGCGATCTACATCAACAACCTTGCTACCAGCAACACCAACTTTCTCCCCCTCTATGCAGCGGTGTAACACCTCTTCTACCCGTTGTAATCTCTCCTTAAACATGGTGCTCAACTCCATATATTATTTCCCAATGATCTATGGTTATCCTATGATGTTTGAGTAGATCTGTTTTGTCCTGTAGGCTAAAAATGATCTTGGTTTGTATGATTGTATATTTTATTTATGGTGCTGTCCTACGGTGCCCTCCGCTGTAGGGTGTTGCAATATGTTCATGGTTTGCTTATTGTTGGTGTTGTGGGGGTGACAGCAGCCTAAACACGGATAAGTTGGTTATGGCGTATGGGAGTAAAGAGGACTTGATACTTAATGCTATGGTTGGGTTCACGACCTTAATGATCTTTAGTAGTTGCGGATGCTTGCTAGGAGTCCAATCATAAGTGTATATGATCCATGTAGGTAAAGTATGTTAGCTCATGCCTCTCCCTCATGTAAAAGTACAAGAATGATTACCGGTACTTGTTATCGATTGCGTAGGGACAAATGACTTTCTTGTTGACAAAAGCTATATACTTTTATTACCTTGCAATTTATTCATAGTTTTATTCTCGCAAAGTACTCGTAGTTTTATTCTTACCAAATAGTTTCATACTTGTTTTAGGTAAAGCAAACATTAAGTGTGCGTAGAGTTGTATCGGTGGTCGATAGAACTTGAGGGAATATTTGTTCTACCTTTAGCTCCTCGTTGGGTTCGACACTCTTATTTATCAAAGAAGGCTACAAATGATCCCCTATACTTGTGGGTTACCAGCCGCCACCTCCTGTTCTTCATTGGTAGGCCAGATCTGGAGCCTGTTTGGGGCTCCGGAGAGGGGGATCTTCGATCTTCGTCATCACCAACCACTCTCCATCGCCAACTCCATGATGCTCCCACCGAGAGTGAGTAATTACTTCGTAGGATCGCTAGTCGGTGAGGAGTTGGATGAGATTCATCATGTAATCGAGTTAGTTTTGTTAGGGCTTGATCCCTAGTATCCACTATCTTCTGAGATTTATGTTGCTATGACTTTGCTATGCTTAATGCTTGTCACTCACTGGTGCAGAGACATGCTATACAAACGGTTTTTACCCCCATTTCGCGACGGAGTTTTAAACCGTCGCCTAGTGAGTGAGTGCGATAGGGGGGTCCTTCCCACACGACCCAGAAACCGTCGGGGATAGACCCTCCGGTAACACAAGCGGGGCAAAATGAGCTCGTTTGCGATCGCGTGAGGCATCGAAGCCCAATCGTTTCTGTTCGTATTTACATCCCACACAGTGAATCCCAGAAAAACGTTACCGTTCGTATGTATATCACACACAATTTTTTTATGTGGAAACGTTTGTGCAAGGTGGCCTAATGCAAACTGTTCTCTGCCGAAAGCCGTGTGTGATTTTTAATTGAGCCAACACGCCTACTTTCTAAAAAGCGTGTGGGTTGTTTGAGTTCATCACCCACGGTGTTGTCAGAGTAACCTTCTGCAATAGAAAACCCCAATAAACAGGGTAATTAGCCTATTATTGATAATCCATGTAGTAATCAAATTGACATTTCTTATAAAATGCACCAGATATTTCATATCCATATAACGGCAACCAGGATTTCATAATCGATTTACATCAGATAGCTTCAGCACTCAGTTACACCAAAGAGCGATATAGCTAGCTACGCCATTACATAACAGCACCATGTTTCACATGCAGCATCAAAAACCTTTGGAAAGTAGCATCATACACGGTAAATAGACAGATGAATCTCATCTGGGAAACTGCAGAAGCGGAAGGCGAATATTGAGCCTTCAGTGATGTTGAATGTCCTTGCAACTTTAGGCCAGTGGCTATGGATAATTTCCCTCCCAACCTTCGTCCTCTTCAGGAAGACTTCGATATTGTACCGTGGGTGTTGAATGAATACCTTCCTCGCCTCTTGACCATGCAGGTGGTTTGAGAGGTAATCATCGGTGAACTACTTTGAAAAGTACTGAAAACAAAGATATGCATAAATCGCCGTTATAAATTTTGAAATGGCACAAGGGGTAAAAACAAGGTAAAAGAGTTAGTACCATCCTATAGTTGACTTATGTCTTGTTCATCATGGAAACAAAGATCTTTGCTATTATTCGTTGCAAGTTTCTTTATCCTAACAATCTTTCTGAGTTTCTTGACTTGACTGATATTCATGGACATCTCATTTCCCCATATGCAAAATGGGTCGAATAGTGGGTCTAAGCCTATGATAGCAGGACCTACATGTGCAAGACCAAATTGTAAGAAACCTAAATATTAGAATGATTCCTGCAACTGCATAATAATGTGCTATTAGCGAAAGGACCATGCATGAGCAAACCTTGATGATAAACCGTAGTGCCTCCCATTATTTCCCTACAACACATATAAGTAAGATCTTGATCAGGTTAACTGAGAGTTGCCATACTATCAGTAGAATATGTATTGAGTACAACCAAATTTGATTTATTCCTCACATGCATGACAATACAAAATTGTACCCACAACAAATGAAAATCAAATTGCAGAATTGAACCAAACAGTTAACTGGACAACAGAACAAATGAACCAAAACAGTTAACTGAGCACACATTGCAGAATAAAACATATACTAGAAGATAAGACAGTTAAGGAAACCACGAATGCTCGAGAATAGTACTACGAAATGTAGCAATTGTTGGACCAAACTGTTAACCGAACATTACATTTCAGAATATCAGATTGCATATTAACATTACAGAGGGCAAATCACTAGAAGGCTGTGGCGGTGGCCTCGAGAAAACAGCATGAACTGTATTTTAAAGTAGACAACCGCGTGGCAATGTCGACGGTGGCCTCGAAGATGAGGTGCTCCTCCAAGATCTGGCGGTCAGCACGCATGGCAGACATCGCGACCTCGTCCGCGCGTGCGGCCGCGATATGCTTCTTCGCTGCCAGATGCTACTGAGCTCCATGTTATACTGCGTGCAAAATGGCTGTGGGAGGCGCTTAATTGGAGGACGGGGCCAGTGATTGGGGCGGAAGGTGTCGCGCTGTCGATCGGGGCATGTGGGATTGGGAAGGACGAGGATGGTGTGGGTGGGGTGTGGATTAACTGACCATATCGACGAGGCCGCGCAGCAAGAAGAAGGGTCGCCGGCGAGGAGGCGGTGCTGCAAGAAGAAGGTCGCTGGCGAGGAGGCGGTGCTGATACGTCTCCAAAGTATCTATAATTAATGAAGTATTCATGCTGTTATTTTATCATTCTTGGATGTTTTACAATTATTTTATAGCAACTTTATATCATTTTTGGGACTAACCTATTGACCCAGTGCCCAGTGCCAGTTGATGTTTTTTTGCTTGTTTTTTACTTCGCAGGAAATCAATACCAAACGGAGTCCAAATGCAACGAAACTCCACGGGGATTTTTTATGGACCAGAACAAACCCAATGGGCCAGAGCTGCACCTGGGGGATGCCCACCTCGGTGGCCTCCCGCACCCCTTCTTTGCACTATAAATTCCAAAATATTCCGAAACCCTTCGGGGTTAACCTAGATCAGAAGTTCCGTCGCTGCAAGGCTCTCTAGCCACCGAAAACCAATCTAGCCCCGTTCCGGCACCCTACCGGAGGGGGAATCATCTCCGGTGGCCATCTTCATCATCCCGGCGGCCACCACGATGAGGAGGGAGTAGTCCACTCTCGGGGCTGAGGGTTTGTACCAGTAGCTATGTGTTTAATCTCTCTCTCTCTCTCGTGATCTAGATCATGGGCTTTGTTAATATAGTCGGATCATATGATGTTTCTACCCTCTATACTCTTGTTATGATGGATTGAATCTTTACCGTTTGAAGTTTTGTCTTGTCGGATTGAATATTCAGAGATGAGAACACATGATATATATCTTGCAATATGAATACTTGAGGTGACAATTGGGGTATCTTATTGATTCACTTGACATATGTTATGGCATTCAACTCGCGGATTCCCACGGTGATATTGGGGTAATCTATGCATAGGGGTTGATGCAGTTTTTCTCCGGTAGAAACTTCAGGGTCTCTTTGTAGTTCGTTGTGTGGATTGAGTATTATGAATATGAATTGCTTTGGTGTTATCCTAGTACGAACTCTAGGATAGATCGAACGAAAAGAATAGCTTTCAGATGGTTTCATACCCTACAAAAAATTCCTATCTTTTGTTCTCCGCTAATAGGAACTCGGGAGTGATTCTTCGTTACATTTTGACGGATAATCATATGATCTAACTATGTTAGCACTGTTGGGAGATTGCACTAGCGAAAGTACGGACCCTAGGCCTCATTTTCAAGCATTGCAATACCGTTTTTGTGCCCGTTTACAATTTGCTACCTTGTTGTTTTTATTTATTCAGATTATAAAAATATTTTTCTACCATCAATATTACACTTTTATCACCATCTCTTCACGAACTAGTGCACCTATACAATTTGCCATTGTATTGGGTGTGTTGGGGACACAAGAGATTTCTTGTATTTGGTTGCACGGTTGTTTGAGAGAGACCATCTTCATCCTACACCTCCCACAGATTGATAAACCTTAGGTCATCCACATGAGGGAAAATTGCTACTGTCCTACAAAACTCTGTGCTTGGAGGCCCAACACGAGTCTACAAGAATAAAGTTGTGTAGTAGACATCAAGGTGCTGCCAGTAAGAAGTAGTGAAGGTTTGAACTTGGAAAGCAAGGAGGAACAGTGGAAATGTGGCTTTTGGTGTGGGAGGGCGGGCGGGGAGATAGATATTTCCGCGGTGGCAGAAACATTTCGCTCGGTGCCGCGAGAAACTGGCGCGCAAGTGTGGTTCAAGCGCGGGCGGTGGACTATAGACGACGAAGCTTCCTGCGTAAGCCAGAGAAGATGGTACGCCAAGATATTTTATATCGCATCACACACGATTCTTGCTAGTAAACTATTTTTGGTATACCTAATTTTTTTCAATCTGTTTTGAAAGACAAAATGGTGTTACAGAGAGAAAGGATGGTGTTTGAATTGCTAGAACATTTATCTACAGTGAACATGCAACTATATGAGTGTCGTGTTATAATATGGAATTATCTGGGTTTTGTTTGGTCTTTTCTATGCATTAATTGAGTTTCTAGGCATTTAATGTGCATAATTCATATTTGAACTACAAACACATGCTCTGGTGCACCAAAGTTTGTTGAAAAATCACATGTGTGTCTTTGGGTGAATTTATAGGTCCCATGCAAGAATGGGAATGAAATTCAAACATCTGGGCGTCGTGGCTCGGCCGGAGACATTGAGAAACTTGGTTTTTAAATTCCTGTAAATCCCAAACTCGTCTGAAAATCATGAAAGTTGGCATGGTGTCACTTTATGACACCAACATGTTGTGGTAATTTTTTTGGCCGAATTGGGACAAGTTTTGGTATAAGCTTCTTGCAAATTGGAGCTTCTCTCAAGAAGGCGCGTGGTTTCAAGAGGGAACGTGTCACCTTGGTGTGTGAAATGATATACGATGCCCCCTCCTCTTGATTTTTTTTACAGATCCAACATAGAACTATATGAGTGTCGTGTTAAAATTTGGAGTTATTCTGGGTTCGTTTGGCCTTTTTATGCATTAATTCAGTTTCTGGGAATTTAATGTGCATAATTCAAATTTTAACTACAAGCACATGCTCCAGTGCACCAATGTTGGTTGAAATATCACATGTGGATCCTTGGGTGAATTTCTAGGTCCCATGCAAGAAATAGGAATGAAATTCAAACATCTGGGTGTCGTGGCTCTGCCGGGAACATTGAGAAACTTGGTTTTTAAATTCCTGTAAATTCAAAACTCGCACAGAAATCATAAAACTTGGCATGGTGTCATTTCATGGCACCAACATGTTGTTGTAAATTTTTTGGCCGAATTGGGACAAGTTTTGGTATAAGCTTCTTGCAAGAGGGAGCCTCTCTCAAGAAGGCTCGTGGTTCCGAGAGGGAGAGTGTCACCTTTGTGTGCGAAACGATATACGCTGCCTCCCCCTTGATTTTTTACAGAGGCAACATAGAACTATATGAGTGTCGTGTGAAAATTTCAAATTATTCCGGGTTCGTTTAGCCTTTTTGTACATTAATTGAGTTTCTGGGCATTTAATGTGCATAATTCAAGTTTGAAGTACAAGCACATGCTCCAGTGCACCAAAGTTGGTTGAAAAATCACATGTTTGTCCTTGGGTGAATTTCTAGGTCCCATGCAAGAAATGAGAATGAAATTCAAACATCTGGGCGTCGTGGCTCGGCCGGAAATATTGAGAAACTTGGTTTTTTAATTCCTGTAAACCCAAAACACGCATGAAAATCATGAAACTTGGCACGGTGTCATGACATGGCACCAACATAATGTGGTAAATTTTTTGGCCGAATTGGGACAAGCTTTGGTGTAAGCTTCCTGCAAACCGGAGCTTCACTCAAGAAGGCTCGTGGTTCCGAGAGGGAACGTGTCACCTCCGTGTGCGAAACGACATACACTACCTTCTCCCGCCTTGATTATTTTACAGAGGCAGCTTAGACCAATAGGAGTTTCATGCTAAATTTTGGAATTATTCCGGGTTCGTTTGCCCTTTTTTATATGTTAATTGAGTTTCCAGGCATTTAATGCACATAATTCAAATTTGAACTATAAGCACATGCTCCAGTGCGCCAAAGTTAGTTGAAATATAATTTATGTGTACTTGGGTAAATTTCTAGGTCCCATGCAAGAAATGGGAATGGAATTCAAACATTTGGGCGTCGTGGCTTGGCCGAAAACATCGAGAAACTTGGTTTTAAAATTCCTATAAATCCAAAATTCGCCTGAAAATCATGAAACTTGGCATGGTGTCATGACATCACATCAACATGCTGTGGTAAATTTTTTGTCCGATTTGCGAAGGCGCACACATTAACAATCAACGGAGTCATTTGGAACAAGTGATGTCACGTTACAATCGGAAACACAAGTATTATTGAAACCGTGGGCGTTCTACTGACCATTTACGTGTCGCTACGCGTCCCTTTTTTATTAGCTAGGAGGTGTCGTGTGGGGTAGCTATTTGAGTATGGGAGGCGCGCGATCAGACCACTGCGCGTGCTTATCAAGAGGAGAGCCCTTTGACCTCCATCCGCCGCCCACCTCTCTCCCAACGTCTCCATTAATGGCGCCCGAGCCCCTGTTTCACGGCGTGGCTATGTCTCACTCGACTGAGATTTAAGAGAGAAAAAAGAAAATCCGAAAAGAAAATTTTGCAGGGATCTTGATGTTAGATCCGACGAACCTATATAGCATCGAGTGCAACTTATAGCAAGACTGATGAATATATAAGGACGATAACAGTGGATAATAATTGTCTTACATACTTAGGAAGATAACTAAAAAAGCCACATGCGGCAACGCCCAATATACACAAGGGCAAAAGAAGAAGGAAGACACATACATGATGTGCTGTAGGCCACGAAGATTAGTTCTTGCGGCGAGCCGCGATGATCTCTTTCATGTCCTCAATACGCTGCTTGGCAGCATCCACAGATTCCCCCAGCCTTTCGCGCTCGATGCGGAGCTGTAGCGACCCGACCTCAGACGGTCAAGTCTCTGTGCTTAAGTGTCATCCCTGGATCGGTATTGTTGACAAACACAGTACTCGAGGATTTATAATAGAGTTCAATCACACACTTAATACATCGAACGTCTCAAAAGAGAACTTATAATATGGCTGAAGGCCATCTAAATAAGATAATAGCGGAAACTTCGAAGGTGAAGGAGTCCATCCAGCTCCACGGCAATACTGAGTGCACAACAACGACCTAGCGCACCTTACTCTTTGTCTGAAAACTCCGCAACATGATACGTTGCATCCGTGTAGGTCAGCACATGGAATATGCTGGCAAGGTAACACTATAGAGTAATGAACAGATAACAGCTAACACTACATGCATATATGGCTGGTGGAGGCTCTACGGTTATCATTTGCATAAAGCTAGTTTTTCCCTACAACAAAGGAATATATTTTATTTAACTACATAGTTGGTTGAAAAAATATTGAGAAGGTACCCCCAACTCAATCCCAAAATAGTAATTATAACCCAACAAATTAATCATGTAAAGTGATGAGATCAACATCATAATTCAATACCAGATACTCAAGATGTCCATAACCGGGGACACGGCTAACCATGATTAGTTTATACACTCTGCAGAGGTTTGCGCACTTTTCCCCACAAGACTCGATCTCCTCCGTTGAATTTCTCGTACTACACGATGTTTGGGAAACGGATGACCGAGACACAGTCTTTTAGAAGCATTAACTCTTTACGATGGGTAGACCGTACCACCTACATCCCCTACATCTGCTAGTCTACCAATGAAAGAGGTCACACAACATGCTCAACTATGCCAGAGCCCATAATGTCTTGTGGCTGCACACGAAAGTTTCTAGCATGAATAATCTTATGATCCCTTTGAGCCTGGGTGGCAAACCATAGGATGATCACACGGGTTCCCCGGGATCTCCTTGGACAACACTGGTATATCCCCAGGTGCCCGCAACCAATCCACCCAGATGTGTTTTAAAGTAGCCACCTTAAGTTAAACCTTAGTTAACAATAACTCTCACATCTTTCATGAATTCTCTCAAACCAATCCACGTCTATGAGCATAGCATAGCAGAATAAGCATAACGTAGTAACTCCCAAGGTTTGAATATAAGACAATAGGTTCTACCTCATCAGATACTTCCCAAATACCCACATGTTATCAAACCTACTCATGCAATGTTTGAGGGTTGAAACTAATGCATAAAAACTGGGTAATAAAGGGATATGATCAAAGTGTTACTTGCCTTGCTGACGATCGGAAAACCCTAGAGATTCGTAGTAGCAAGCCTCGCACTCCGGAAACTCTATCGTGAACAAACAATAGCACTCAAGCATAGATGCAAAGGTAAAACTCAAAAGAAAAGATCTAAGCAGAAAGTACAAGTGAAGAGCTTTGAGTTGCAAAAAGAATCAATCGAATCGGAATTACGAAACTCAAACTACGATCAAAAGAAGTTCAAATTCAAATCTGCTTGAAACCAAATTTTAAATTTCAAAATCATGTTCAAGTTGATTATCTAGATAGGGGGAAATAAGACGAAGATTTTGGCGTTGGTTTCACTGGATTTGGACAAACGAGCAAAAAGTAGTGAAGGTGTGAAGATCAGGGACTAGTCCGCGATAAAAGTAATTACGGGTAGGTCCCTGGCCGAAAAATAAAACTAAAAAGAAAAATCTAACGAACGAACGTTCGCTAACAGAGGCTAACGAACGAATACGTTCGTTAACAGAGAAGATCGGGTGAACAGTCGCTAATTAGCAAAACCGTAAATATAAAGCCGATCTAAACGTAAAAACAAAAAAAACCAGGGCGGCGGTTCGGTTTTATACCGGTTCTCGAAAAAAATGGCGGCGAGATCCGGCGGCTCCGGCGACGGGCGTCAGCGGCGGGGCGAAGCGACGGCGACGTGGCAGCATGCGGCGGCGGCGGCGAACTAAGGCAGCGGCGGCGGCTTGGGAGTCGGGCGCGGGTGGCGGTGCGGCGGGGTGCGGAGGCGGCGGCGGTTGACGAGGGGAGGAGGGGGTCGGGGCACTCCTTTTAAAGGGGGTCGTGAGGCGGCAGCGTGATGCGGAGTCCGGGCGGACTCCGCCGGCGTGTCGGGGTCGGTCTCCGCGAGCGGGAAGGCGGAGGCAGCTAGCGGGCCGGCAGGGCCTTCGACCCAGTTCGGTCCGGAACAATTTTTTTTTAAATCGCCCGAATGGAAAAATCCAAAATAAAATAAATAAAAACCCTAAAGTCCCAAAAATAATTTTCACGGTCCTCTACTAATATTTAGGACAACATGAACATTTTTCTGGGCTAAAATGCAATTTTTCCCTAATTTACTTGAATAAAACTCAAATAAAATTCGAATAAAACAAATATTTTTATTTAGAATTAAATTTCCATTATTTCCTCTGTTTGAAGAAGTCATATTATCTTCTCTCCTTATTTTTTTTATTTTTGAAATAATCGGAAAAATAATTTCGAATAAAAATTCACTTTGATCCAATTTACCAATTTTGAAAAATTCAAAATGGATTTTATGAAAACCTCCAACTCTCTCAAATGGTCCTTGAGTTGCTTAAGGTCCTTAGGATCAAAATGCACAAATAAAACAAATAAAAATGCAAGGAGCATGAATGCATATGATGACCTAATGATTAACATCCAAATTGAAAATTGGGATGTTACAAACCTACCCCCCTTAAGATGAATCTCACCCTCGAGATTCGGGTTGGCTAGAAAATAGGTGTGGGTGGTCTTTCTGTAGGTCTTCCTCTCGCTCCCAGGTGGCTTCTTCTCGGTATGGTGGCTCCACTGAACTTTGCAAAACTTGATGACCTTACTGCGTGTAACTCAGCTGGCAAACTCGAGAATCTTGACGGGTTTCTCCTCGTAAGTTAGGTCACTCTCCAACTGAATTGCTTCCAAGGGCACTGTATCTCTCAGAGGAATATCGGCCATCTCCGCATGGCACTTCTTCAACTGGGAAACGTGAAACACATCATGAACTCCTGACAATCCTTCGGGTAATTCCAACTTGTAGGCCACTTCTCCCATACGTTCCAAAACTCGGTATGGTCCTACAAACCTTGGGGCTAACTTTCCTTTGACTCCAAATCGTTTAACTCCTCGCAGTGGTGACACACGGAGATATGCTCTGTCTCCAATTTCGTAGGTTACCTCCTTGCGTTTAGTATCGGCATAACTCTTCTGCCTGGACCGAGCTACCTTCAGTGTACCACGAATCAACTTAACCTTCTCTTCAGACTCCTTGATTAAATCTGGTCCGAACAACTGACGGTCTCCAACTTCATCTCACATTAATGGTGTCCCGGACCTCCTTCCATACAAAGCTTCAACACGGGCCATCTTTAAACTCGCCTGATAGCTGTTGTTATACGAGAACTCTGCGTAAGGCAAATTATCATCCCAACTAGATCCATAATCCAGTGCACAAGCTCTCAACATGTCCTCCAGAATCTGATTGACTCTCTCAGTCTTTCCATCTGTTTGTGGATGAAAGGCTGTACTAAACTCTAGCCTGGTACCCAAAGTTTGGTGCAACTGATTCCAAAACTTCGAGGTAAACTGTGTTCCTCTATCTGATACGATGGTCCTTGGTACTCCATGCAGACATAAGATCCTGGTCATATATGTCTTGGCCAACTTCGCGCTCGTATAAGTGGTTTTCACGGGGATAAAGTGAGCCACTTTGGTTAAGCGATCAACTACTACCCAGATAGAATCATAACCTGATCTTGTCCTGGGTAATCCGGTGATGAAATCCATGCCAAACTTATCCCACTTCCATTCGGGTATCGGCATAGGTTGTAGTAACCCTACTGGCTTCTGGTTTTCTGCCTTAACTCTCTGACATACATCACATACGGCTACATACTCGGCAATATCCTTCTTCATACCTGTCCACCAGAAACGTTCCTTCAAATCCAAATACATCTTGGTGTTTCCTGGGTGAATCGAGTATGGCGAGCCGTGAGCCTCCTGAAGTATTATCTTCCTGATCTCGGCATCATTGGGCACATAAATATGATCCTCAAACCATAAAGTTTCGTGCTCATCCTCACGAAAACCCTTGGCTTTTCCTTTGCTCATCTTCTCCTTTATATCTGCAATCTTCTTATCAGTCTTCTGGGCTTCTCGAATCTTTCCCAACAATGTGGACTGAACCTCCAATGCTGCAACAAAACCTCTCGGAACTATCTCCAATCGAAGTTCTCTGAGATCGTCGGCTAACTCCTGTGGTAATCCTCCGGTTAGGAGAGTATTGACATAACTCTTTCGGCTCAAATCGTCTGCTACAACATTGGCCTTTCCTGGATGATAATGCAGCTTCATATCATAGTCTTTTATGAGCTCCAACCATCTCCTTTGCCTGAGATTTAACTCCTTCTGCCTGAAAATGTACTTCAAGCTCTTATGATCCATGTAAACATCACAACGGTTTCCAATAAGAAAATGTCTCCAGGTCTTGAGTGCATGCACTACGGCTGCTAACTCCAAATCATGCGTGGCATAGTTCAACTTATGAGGTCGAAGCTGCCGTGGGGCATATGAAACAACTCTTCCGTCTTGCATAAGTACACCTCCAACTCCCAGGCGAGAAGTGTCGCAATAAACTTGGAAATCCTTGCGTATATCCGGAAGAATTAGCACTGGGGCTGTTGGGGATATTACCACTGGGCGTAAACCGGCCAGGAGAGGCCGGGTTAACGCCATAAGTAGTTCATCTGTATCTGAAGTCCATGAAGACAGACGGTGACGCTTTATGAAGGCCCAGGGCCCAAAGCCGGTTTAAGGCCTGTAGACATAAACCGACATTGATATGTAAACTTGTGTTGTAAGATAGAAGTAGCAGAGACCGAGCCGGACACGATTATGAGCCGGCCTCGGGATTCTGTAAACTGACGGGCGTCAACCCATGTATATAAGGGGACGACCCGGCGGTGGTTCAAGGACAATATACAACAACTCGAGACTCAGGCAAAGCGTATTCGCTCCCTGGTCATCGAAACCCCAGCAATTCCATCACAACTAGACGTAGGCTTTTACCTTCATCATAAGGGGCCGAACTAGTATAAATTCTCTTGCGTCCCTTGTCCGCTTTAACCCCTTTAAGTTAACCCATAGCGATGGCTCCACGACTAAGTCCTTTCTCTAGGACATTTGCCTTGACAAAACAACGATAGTTGGCGCCCACCGTGGGGCAATCGCACGATGGTTTCAAGTTCTTGGAGGGCAACTTCGAAGGACTCAAGGGTTATGCTGTGGGCCGGATGACCAAGAGTCGTCGCGGCAAGCTCTACATCGACGATGCAGGCTGGGGGCCCCGAGGCCGGCTCAATCGAGTACGGGTACCGGGTCCCCTTTGGTGGCATACACATTTTCATTGGCAAGATCGGCGAACCGGCCCCTGAGCCGGACATCTGCACCGACCTCGTTGAAACGGCTCAGCGTGCGAGATCTGCCCGGGTCAAGCCTGTCATGAAGCGTGCCTTCGTGGGAGTTATCCATGGAGGGGAAGCTGAGGATAGATCGGAATCTGGTGGTGAGACCGTCGTTTATTCCGGCGACGAGTCATCGACTAGAGAGACCGAGTCGTTGTATCAGTTACAAGATGGCCGGATTGGGGGCTGTTCCGATGGCGACAGTATTCCGGACCCCTTTGATCTGCCAAACCGGGTTGCGATCTTCATGGCTGGTACGCAACCGGCGCTCCACTCTTCGACTGCAGCGGCGATGATTTCCGGATCGGCAGCGGCAACAGCGGCCGGGGCAGGAGGCCCTGTGCGACCGCCAGCTCAGATTCTATCTGATTTGTTTGACGCGTTGGCAACGCTGATGGCGGAGGTTAACCCAGTGGATCAGGATGCACACAATGCGGAAATCGCGAAAGTGAAAGATCAGATCACCCAGGCCAAAGCCGACTTAGCAGCTGAGGATACCAGGATAGCCGCGGAGCGGGCCGCTTTGGATGCACAAGCTTACCGGATTATGCTGGATCAGAGTGCGTCGAACGAAGTCCTGAAGAGGAGGCACTGATCTCGCCTTCCGCCGGTTTATGACGCTAGAAATCTCTTTAACACCCCAGGAGCAGGGACCAGTAATCCGCCGGTGGTAAACCGGGCGGAGGCACCTGGAGCAGGGGCGCCGGTTCAGCCACGTTTGGTGGATCCGCCTCGTCAGAACAACATTGTAACAGCGCATGTCCCCACGTCACCGGGTCATTACTCTAACCCGATGGACAACATTGTCGTTGCCGCTTCACGGCTGGCGGCCATCCCGATCAAAGGCGATTCTCCGGCGGCGGTCGAGACGCGTCGGGTTAAGGAGCTTCTTCAGACAGCCTTGGTTCAACAGGAGGCTTATTCATATAGTCGCGATCGGATTCATTCCACTCCCCGTCCAAGCCGGAGTTACAGCAGGCGTATGGATGAACCGGCAGTGTCAAGCAATGCGCGGAACCGTGATCCGCCCGTGGCAATAACCCGGCGGGTGGTGCTGGTGATGCTCAGGAGGTGGTGGACCGGGCTCGGGCACGTAGAGAGGCCGAGTTAGCGGCGCAGCATGAAGCCCGTCAGCTTACTCCGGTTCGTCCAACCACATCGGTGGAACCAGGAGTTACCTCTAGTTCTTTGGGAGTGCCATGTCTCGTCCCGGCGTTGCGCAATGTGCGCCTGCCCAAGGATTTCAAGGGCCCGCGCAAGGTGCCGAATTACACCGCCGATTTATCCCCTGAAACATGGGTCGAAAGCTATGAGATGGCCATGGAGATGCTGGATGTGGATGATGCGGCATGTGCGAAATACTTCACCATGATGCTAGAAGGGACAGCCCGCACTTGGTTAAAGAGCTTACCGGCTAATTCTATCTGGTCATGGGCCGAGTTAAGAGCCCGGTTTATTCAGAATTTCAAGGATACATGCAAGCAGCCCATGTCAATTGTGGACTTAGCTGCTTGTGTCCAGGAGGAAGGAGAGTCAACAACCCATTGGGTGCACCGGGTTTCGGAGATTTTGCATTCATCGGACCGCATCAACGCTGACACCGCAGTTTTAACATTGGAAGGCAATTGCCGGTTTGAACCCCTGAAGTTGAAGTTGGGACGGCTCAAACATCATTGTAATGACATGGGAACCCTCATGGCTGCACTGGTGAAGTATGCCGACTCTGATAGTACCAAGGATCCCGAGTCTGACGATGATAAGACAGGGAAGGGAAAAAAGAGCGGCAACGCCAAGGGGCAGCACCACAACCCGACAGGTCATGGAAACGACGGCAAGCGTAAGGCGGACCACAGTTTAGACTTTGTGGCTAATACTAATACACATGACAAGGGCCAGCGGCGTAAGGGTAAACCGCCCCAGCGCGGTGGAAGGCCAAGTCCTAATCCAGACCGTTTGTCTTATCTGTTGAACCAGCCCTGTCCAAAGCATGGGACGAAGGAGGACCCGTCCACGCACCTCTGGAAAGACTGTTACATCATGCAAGAATTCAAAAATTCAGATTCTTTCCGGTATGATCACGGACCAGGAGGCGGTTCGGGCCCCGGGTCTCATGGGCCGGGTTATGGTGGAGGAAATTCCGGTTCAGGTTTCCACGGTAATCAGGGTGGACATAACAATCAAAGTAATCACGGTAACCAAGGTGGCTATAATCATCAGGGCAATCAGCAGCAGCAGTAGCAGTCGGGTTGCCAGAGCAAACCGAAGCAGTTGAATGGCGGACAGTATCATGTCTTCACCACTAGCTTGGACAAGTGCGATCAAAAGCTTCATAAAAGGGCGGTGAATGCCGTTGAACCGACGGTGCCCCGTTACTTGCGCTGGTCCGAGCAGCCGATTGTATGGAGTAGAGAAGATCATCCACCCCGGGTTGACAATCCGGGTCATCTGGTTCTGGTGGTGGCACCTCAGGTGGGAGGTTATAAGTTCACTAAAGTACTCATGGATGGAGGGAGTAGTATCAATATCCTTTATCATGAAACTTTCTGTCGCATGGGGTTAACAGATAAAAATCTTAAACCGTCCAATACGGTGTTCCATGGTGTGGTGCCTGGTAAATCGGCATATCCTGTTGGTAAGATAGCTCTGGAGGTGGCTTTTGGAGATGAGCATGACTCAAGATCAGAAACTTTGACCTTTGAAGTGGTGAAAATCAAAAGCCCGTATCATGCCCTGTTTGGACGGCCAGCTTATGCTAAATTTATGGCACGGCCTTGTTATGTTTATCTGCAGCTCAAGATGCTGGGTCACAAGGGAACTATAACCGTGCATGGGAGCCGCAAGATCGCTCTGGAGTGTGAAGAAGGTGATGCGGCTTATGCAGAGTCGGTTTGTGCAACAGAAGAGTCGAAGTTTTACAAAGACAATGTTGATTCGGCAGATATGACTTCATTAAAAAAACAATTACAGAGCATGATCCGGCCCTGAAATTCAAATCGGCTGATGAGACTAAGCTTGTTGACTTCGTGCCTGGCGATTCGTCCAAGCAATTTAGCATTAGCGCTAACTTGGATCTGAAATAGGAAAGCGCGCTTGTCGAGTTCATCCGTGAGAATCGGGACATCTTTGCGTGGAAGCCTTTTGACATGCCAGGTGTACCGAGAGAACTCCCTGAGCATACTCTCAATATTGATCCAAAGTATAAACCGGTCAAGCAGTTTCTCCGCCGGTTCAATGAAGAAAGACGCAAGGCTATTAGAGAAGAAGTAGCCAGACTATTGGCGGCTGGATTTATCGTTGAAGTATTCCATCCTGAGTGGTTATCTAATCCGGTGCTGGTCCTCAAGAAGAATGGCACTTGGCGTATGTGTGTGGACTACACAGATCTCAACAAAGCTTGTCCAGCAGATCCTTTTGCCCTTCCCCGTATTGATCAAATTATTGATGCTACGGCGGGTTGCGAGCGTTTAAGCTTTTTGGATGCATATTCTGGTTGTCATCAGATCAAAATGGCAGTTAAGGACCAGGAGAAGACAGCCTTCATAACTCCCTTTGGAGCCTTCTGCTATGTGTCCATGCCCTTTGGGCTCGAGAGTGCCCAGGCGACTTATCAACGATGTGTGCAGAATTGTCTTCATAAACAGATCGGCCGTAATGTTCATGCCTATGTGGACGATATTGTGGTGAATCAAGGAAGAAGGAGACATTGATTGACGACTTGAAGGAAACCTTTGATAACCTACGGGTTTATAAAATGATGCTTAATCCGGCCAAGTGTGTCTTTGGTGTACCTGTAGGCAAGCTCTTAGGCTTTTTGGTGTCTAACAGGGGCATTGAAGCTAATCCGAAAAAGATCAAAGCCATCACCTCCTTGGCTAAACCGAAGTGTATCAAAGATGTTCAACACCTGGCAGGGCGGATTGCCGCATTGAGCCGGTTTGTCAGTCGCCTTGGCGAGAAGGCCATCCCTTTGTATCAGATGCTGAAGAAAACGGATAACTTCGTCTGGAGTGACGCCGCTAATGAAGCATTTGAGGACTTAAAGTGGCAGCTGGCTAATCCGTCGGTTCTCGCTGCTCCGGTTGACAAAGAGCCATTGTTGCTATATGTGGCAGCTAACGCCCGGGCTTGTTAGTGTGGCTATTGTTTTTTTTGAGGAATTTGACAGTGGGAGAGAACTCCCGCTGTATATTTCATATATCTATATAAATGGGGTGTTTACATAGACACACAACTCACATACATCCAACCACACTCCTGGTGTGACCACCGGGGGTGGGCAACTACGCCATGATCACTGTTATACACTTGTCTCTATGTATGTTAAGAAAAGAAAAAGGCAAAGTAGGACTCAACTAAGTGTGCCACAGTATGCAAGCAAGGCAGCTCTACGTGCAACCTTAACTCTATGTTGCAAAAGCCCCAGGTCCTCTTTGAATCAATGGAACCAAGATGCAATGCTTGGGCGACACCTCTGAAGTGTTTATTGTTTCTTTCTTTCCACAAACTCCAGGCAGCAGTGAAGAAAACTTCAAAGAAGAAAGGATTGGGCCAATTGGGTTGTGCATGTTGCAACGCAGCGAACCTATGTTGAAAATCAGGCCAGTCCATACGTATCTTGGCCCAACACCTTTCACTGAATTGGCAAGTGAAGATCATATGCTCGAGGGTCTCATCCGTATTTTTCCCACAAAGGAGACATGTGAAATCATCCCCAATGTCGTAGTGTATTCTCCTCAGCATGTCACGAGTGTTCAACCTGTCCTGTAGCAGTAGCCATCCAAACACTTTGATTTTCATCGTATAGTTTGATTTCCAAAGGAGCCAAAAAACAGGATGAGCTGTTGCGTCACGAAAGAAGTTGTTATAGTAGTATTTTGGTCTGTACTCAGTGGCACCCCAAGTGTAGTGCCAGACATCAGATATTGTTGTCGATGGGTGTATGTTGGAAGCTGCATGTTGGACGTCTTGCACCTCATTGAGAGCGCGGGCGGACAATGGTAGGTGAAAGGTTTCATGCAGCTTTGTGTTGGCCCAGAAGTCAGTGACCGTCATGTCTTCATGCAGAGCAAAAGAAAAGGCACGCGGGTGTGATGATTGGAGCACATCAGTTGACCACAAGTGCTTCCGAAGCAGCGTAGTCGAGCCATCAACTACTTGGACACGGGTGATTCCCCGGTAAATGGGCGTTAACTTGAGAATGTCTTTCCACCAAAGATCCGGCGAAATCAACCGCATGAGGCACCTGGTGAACATACTCATTATCCCAAAGCATAGTAACCCACGGTACGTCGAGTTTGATATAGAACTTGTGCAGAAATTTCAACAAGAGGGCATCATTGTGGATTTTAATGTTGATCACTCCTAACCCACCTTTACTCTTGGGCTTGCACACCAGCTCCCAGGCAGCTAGCGAATTACATTTGTCGCCTTGATCGGTCTTCTTTGTCCAGAGACATCTCCTTCTAATCTTGTCTAGAATTTCAACCAGTTTCGGAGGGAACTTGAGCGTGCACATGGCAAACACCAGAAGGGATGTGACAGAAGCATTGAGCCAGGAGAGACGGCCGCCATATGACATCATGGCGATCGTGGCAGTGAGGCGACGCTTCATTTTGCAAACTAGAGGCATGAATTCCTGGATGGTTGGTTTTGTAGTGCCGAGCGGTAGGCCAAGGTAGGTGAAAGGCATTGTACCTACATTGCAACCGAAAATAGCGGCTAGGCTAGTCGTTGTACTTGCGTCCAGGTTGATTGGTATGAGCGTGGATTTATGAAAGTTAATTTTGAGGCCAATTGAGGATGCATAGTCAGAAAGAATGTTCTTGACACGGGTAGCTTGTTGTGGGCAGGCAGGCAAGACAAGGATGGTGTCGTCCGCGTATTGGATCACTGGGTAGTCAAGCCCATTGCAGGGGAAAGGCAAGCTAATATCACCACGTCGGAAAGCATCATTGACCGCGCCTTGAAGTAGCTCAGCTGTGAGGACAAAGATGAGGGGGGACAGAGGATCACCTTGCCGCACACCGCATCGGCAAAGGAACTGTCGTCCTGGGACCCCATTAAGAAGGACGGATGATCGACCCGAAGAGAAGAGGCACTTGATCCATGAAATCCACTTGTCGTTGAAGCCCATTTGCTGCATAATGCGAATCATCGGTTCATGTGCAATAGTATCGAATGCTTTGGCGAAGTCAAGCTTAAGAAGAATGATTGGCCGACCCGAGCTTTGACATTGATAGAGATATTGATATGCCCATGCCAGAAAATCCTGTATAGTGCGCCCTTTAATAAAGCCATATTGATTGCGGTGGATAAGGGTGAGGATGACACGTTGGAGTCTGTCTGCTAGCAGTTTGGTAATTAACTTGAGGCAGCAGTTAAGCAGAGTAATGGGTCTGAAGTCGTTGACCGTCTCTGGAGAGTTGATCTTAGGTATGAGTGTGATGAGACCATCGTTGATACTTGTCACATCTAACGTACCTTCATAGAACTGATCACATAGGGCATATAAGTCGTGTCGAATGATGGGCCAACATGCTTTCAAAAACGCCCCACTAAAACCTTCTGGGCCAGGTGCGCGGTCAGGAGGCATACCTTTGACCACCTTGTCGATTTCCTCATGGGTAAAAGGAGTGGTGAGCTGATCAAGGTTGGTGGCACGGGGGATGATGGTTGGAAGATCAAATTTCCTGTTTGAAGGGGAGACCATCCCCAGGCGGTTTTTGTAGGTTTGAAATAGGAGGGCTTCTTTTGCAGGATGATTGTCAACCAGTGTGCCATCCTCAAGTGTGAAGGAAGAGATATTGTTTTGACGATAGCGTTCCGTGGCCATTGCTTGAATTTTTTTTGAGTTTTCATCTCCAAATTTGATCCAACGAATAGTACAACGCTTCTTCCAATAGAGTTTCTGATATTTGAGCAGTCTGAGCAAGTGTGACTTTACGATTCGTCTGAAATTCATTTCTGGGATTGAAAGGTTTCGTTTATTCTCCAGCTCGTCAAAATCCGCAAGGACAGCGTTACAGTTCGTGATGGCCACTGAAAGACGAGAAATATTCTTACTCCAGATTTTGAGAGTGTGTCAAAGAGCTTTGAATTTGCGACAAAGGACCGTAGCAGCATTAGCGTCCCTAACTGGCCGCTCCCAAACCTCACGAACAGTGTCCATAAGCCCTGGATGTAGGGTCCAGTAGGATTCAAATCGAAAAAGCTTGGAACGGGGGATTTTGGTCTCGATGGAGACAACGCAAGGGATGTGATCAGAAACAGGTTTGCCGAGGGGTTTAACGAGCGTCTTAGGGTATGCGTTGGTCCAATGCAGGGATGTGAAGAACCAGTCAATCTGCTCAAGTAGCGGGTCGATCTGCATATTGCTCCAAGTATAGGTTCTCCCTTTCACCGGAAGCTCAATCAGTTGCTGCTTACGAATTATGTCATTGAATGCAATCATGTCATGAATGTTACCCCCAGGTTTATTACGATTGTCCGGGGCTCGCATGTAGTTAAAGTCACCCAAAAGTAACCAATCTTGATTACTGGGGATTTGAACGTCGTACAACCACTGCGTGAAAACATCTCTGTCTGTACCAGTGCAAGGCCCATACACATTAACTAACGTCCAACGCTGAGATGATTGTGTACTAATGAAATCGATGGCTAGCGCAAATGGATCAGACGAAATTACCAAACTCGAGAAGACCGAACTTTTCCAGATCGTTAGCAACCCCCCAGAGGCACCTCGCGAAGGGACAAAAGCAAAACGATCAAATTGTCTAGGACAACAAGTTTTAATAAAAGCAAAAGTAACCTCAGGCATCTTAGTCTCCTGAAGGCAAACGATAGCACAACCACTGGTAGAGATAGCATTATTCAGAGCCAGTTGCTTCTTCTCAGAATTGAGCCCCCGAATATTCCAAGAGAGCACATTCCAGCAGCTCAACAGCGACATAGAGAACTCCAAAGATTAGGCAGAGTTGTGGGAGAGATCCTCTCCCTGGTCAGCCATGTTAGTCAGAGGAGTAGAAAGTTCAGACACCGCGGCAGTTTCAGCAAGCAGGGCTTCTCCAGAAAGTTCAGCAGCAGGTATAGCACACCTGTTAACTGCAATGGATTGTAGAGTAGCTATAGGAGTTGGGGGGGATCTCACCAGCAGCATAAGCTGATGTGCCAATAGACGGAATGACACGAGGCTTAACTTTGGAAGTGTTCTTGCGAATGTCAGAGAGGGGGGGTACCTTGAACCCATCGTACTTGTTGGAGCGGAGGCTGCGGCGCACTTCAGATGTGGAAATAGGAGCAGCAGCCCTGGCCCTACGGGAGCGCGGACCAGTGATGGCCCTAGATGCAATTGCCTCCGAGATCACAGGAGGTGCTGAAGTGTGCGCAACTTGGTCTGTATCCATAGGGGCGTCAATAGTGTTGGGCAGCATGGCAGGCTCATTGGTGGTGTCCAAGCTAGCAAGTTCAGATAGCCCCTCGATGATGACTGAGGAAGGTACTGTATCCATAGGGGCGTCATCAGTGTTGGGCAGCATGGCAAGCTCATTGGTGGTGTCCAAGCTAGCATGTTCAGATAGCTCCTCGATGATGACTGAGGAAGGTACCAAAGCAGAAGTAGAGCTTGAGAGTTGGGAAAAGTTCAGACCAGTAGAATCCTGTGTAACCAAAACAGAAAACTGAACCGTGTTTGTTCTCAAACCAAACCCCTCCCTCCAAGGCCCAAATGTTGCAAGCATTGGACTAACAGCTTAGAAGATGAAGGCGTTGAGATTCAGGCGTGGGATTGGGTCATTCAGCAGCCTGGAGAGGATCTCATCACCTTGAGCAGATGAGCCGAATCTGACACCTTGATCATGGATCTCCAGTGAGATGGTAAGAGAATCAGAGCTTGCACTGTCAGACAACTGCATTGTTGGAACAGCCAGGAAGAAAAGGTCAGACTGGGTCGAGCTTGAGCTGTCAGATTGGGTGATCGAATCATTCCAAGCTTGGAATGCATTGTCAGTGACGTTGTTTTCAGGAACTAATCCATGTTGCACTGTCAGACCCTGCGCAACAAGCCAGGCTTGATAGTTCACCAGATGGGGCGGCATTTGCGGGAGTGGAGGAGCAGCGGGCGCATCCCAAGCGCCCCAACCAGCATTGTCATCCACCTGGTGAGCTGCATTGTTGCCAGCTGCAGGTGCACCATTCTGAACGAGCCAATTGTGAACTTGCTGCTGCTATAGCTGTTCTGCAGTGAGTTCAGGGCCAAACTGCGGATGCGGGTTGCCATCAGGGGGTGGCTGTTCCTCAGGTGCAGCAGGGACGTCAGGGAGGAGGCCATTCCAGTCATTGCTACGAAGGATGGTGACTACAACAGTCCAGCTGTCACGCGCACCGCCCAGCTGCCAAACCACAAAGCTCTTGGGGATGAGGCGCAAACTAATTACTCTGGCTTTCAGAAGGATGAATCTGCGATCCTGACAAGGGTTATACCAAGAAACAAGGAACCATATCCACCCATGGCCTTAGTTATGTAATAATCCGTTTGGTAATCATACGGGAAACCAAACAAAATGATCCAAACCTGAGGCCCAAATGGCGCAACTCGACGGTTAAGAGCCTCATTATGCGGAACGAAAGTAATCAACAGATCTTCGTCTTCAAGCTCAAGCGGAGTGTTCACAGCAGTATCTCTCATAAAGGAATCCAGAAATCCAAAAAGCCCAATGCCAAAGGGGTGATCACTGACCTCAGTAATGAAAAGCTATGATTACTGAAGCAGATTAGCGATCTGATTGTGGACGATGGCGCGGCGATGCAGGGGCACATACGCGCTGGCTTCTGCAATGGCCAGGTACTCATGGCTGAGAGGAGCAATCGGTCCAACGACCATGCCGGTGCGCACAAGACGATCGGCCGGCCCTGGCTCAATGGCGAAACCCGGCGGGAGGAAAGGCACAGGGTTCAGTGGAAAGTTCGCCATTGTTGTGGAGCGGGGCAAAGGGGAGTGAGCTAGCGCAAAGATAGATGGATGCGATGGCAATGGCACAAGTTGTAGCAGAGAGGCAGACTGTGGCGATGGGACGGGACGGGGTGAGGTCCGTTGGGTTCTCGAGGCGGAAGCTGAAGCATGAATGGGGGCGGTGGGAGGCAAAATTGCCTTTGCAACCCATTTCCACTTCTTTTGGAAAGCGGCTCTGCGGCAGGATGACGCCACGTGGCCATAGAACCCACAAGCATCACATCGGACGATCCTCGCTGAAGCTTTGGTCATGCATTTGGTGGAAGTACGATGGCCCAGAAATCGCGAGGGAATAATTGCGGTCTCCTTGTTTGACCCAGGCAGGGAACGAGTGTCACGGCTGCTATGTTTTGGGCAATCCCCTGTTTTATGATCAGGGCCCGAGCAATTAATGCAAATCAGGCGAACTTGGCAAGCGATCTTGCAGTGTCCCCATTGAAGGCATCTAGCGCAAAGGGCGGCCCAATTTGTGGCAAGAGAATTAATGTCATCCGCGGAATAATCTGCCTGGGCTAAATCAGCCTTATGCTGAGCGCTGAGCATCGGGGGCCACATGTCATGGGGAGGGGCATATCGGAAAGCAGACTTGAGAAAACATTGCGGAAGTGGTGGGTACTGGGCACGCACCATGCATTTGAATTGCCCAAAAGAAATACACTCAATAACCATATCGGCCTCTGACTCCGCCTGGGAAAGATAATGCTCCATTAATGCTAGGCGGTCAGTGGGTAAGGCGCTAATGCCGCTCTGCTGAGGTGGCGGTGAGATAGACCCAAACTGAATTTGAATTTTATCATGGCGATCAATCATCGATGAAGAAGAGGCCTCATGATCATGCGTATTAGAGAAATTCCAATGCTTCAGATTAACAAGGTTAAACTTGCTGAGTTCTTTGGCCGACGAGGGATCGTTGGACTGACCCTTACGTAAAAAATCCAGAGAAGTAGATAGGGCCACAGGGTGACGATCCAAGATCTCGACCAACTCTTGATCCGCATGCCAATGAGAACCAGAATAGTGCTTAGCGAAACAACCATTGAACAGATGAAAATGGCATACAAAGTCCGGCCAGACACGATCCTTTAAACCGTAAATGAAATGCCCCACCTTGTTGTTGGCCACAAAAAACCGGAATGATCGAGAGGTAAGAGCAACAACATTGAAACCAGAGCAAATTCCCCCAATGCAACATTGCAAGGCCAATCCAACCGAGTCATTCGAGAGGGGAAAAGAAGCCGAGGAGAAGGAGACCACCAAAAAGAATTCCTTGGTGTCTCGAGAGGGGGAGAAGTGCACCGTAGAACCAAACTTACGTCTCACATGATCGGCCAGGGACAAACCAGGAGTAAAGTCCCAATGGAGAAGGCCTTCCATGGTGATGGCAGCTAGAGATCGCCATTGGTGGTGCCATTGGTGGTGGAGAGCAGGTGGGAGAGGAGAGGGGTGGGAGAGGAGAGAGCCATTGGTGAAAACCTCTTGTTGTGGGCCTAGTGTGGCTATTGTGGTGGAGCACAAGGAGGCCGGAAAGGAGTATCCGGTTCAACGGCCGGTCTACTATATCAGTGAGGTACTTATTGAGTCCAAGCAGAGGTACCCGCATTGGCAAAAATTGGTGTATGGGGTTTTTATGGCAAGCCGGAAGCTTAAGCTGTATTTCCAAGGTCATCCCATCACGGTGGTCAGCTCTGCTCCATTGGGAGATATAATCCAGAACAGGGAAGCAACTGGCCGGATTGCTAAGTGGGCTATAGAGCTCGGGCCTCACGGGTTGAAATACATACCCCAAACGGCGATCAAATCTCAGGCACTTGTGGATTTCATCAATGATTGGACAGAATTACAAGCGCCAGAAGAGAAGCCGAATCATACTTATTGGACTATTCATTTTGATGGGTCCAGGCAATTGGAGGGCTCGGGGGCTGGAGTCGTATTAACTTCCCCATGAGGTGATAAGTTTTGTTATGTTCTCCGTTTAATGTTCCCTTGCACTAACAATGCAGCTGAATATGAGGCTTTACTCCATGGTCTTCGGATGGCTAAGGGGATGAACCTAAGCCGAGTTAAGTGCTTCGGTGACTCGGATCTGGTGGCTCAACAAGTGTCCGTCACTTGGGATTTCAAGGACCCACTCATGGCAGCATATCATCGTGAGGTGGATATTGTTGCAGGTCACTTTAAAGGTTATCAGGTGGATCATGTGGACCGGCAGAAGAATGAAGCGGCGGACGCTTTAAGCCGCCTGGGTTCCCAACGTAAACCGGTTCCACCTAATGTCTTCCTGGATGTCCTGCATAATCCGTCCGTCAAGCACCCTGGTGAAGAGGATTTGGCCGTTCCTGATCCGGAAGCTCAGTTGGTGGCAGCTCTTCATGTTATCCTGGATTGGACGGTTCCATATCTGGAGTATATGAACCGGGGCGCGTTACCAGAGGATGAAACTTTGGCCCGGCAGATAATCCGGCGGTCCAAGTCCATGACTATTATCAATGGAGAGTTACATCATTGCAGTGTGATAGGGGCGTTTCAACGCTGTGTGTCTCCTGAGGAAGGCCGTGAAATTTTGCATGAGATCCACGAAGGAGATTGTGGTCACCACGCCGGTTCAAAATCTTTGGTGGCCAAGGCGTTTCGTCACGGTTTCTATTGGTTGACAGCTCATGCTGGTGCCGAGGACTTGGTCAAAAGATGTGATGGCTGTCAGAAATTCTCAAGGCGCGCTCATGTACCGGCCCAAGAATTGAGGATGATTCCAATCACGTGGCCGTTTGCAACTTGGGGGTTGGATATGGTTGGGCCTTTCAAGAGGTCCAAGGACAAGAAGACCCACCTTTTGGTGGCGGTTGATAAGTTCACGAAGTGGGTGGAGGCAGAGCCAGTAAGTAAGTGTGACGCAGCCATGGCGGTTCAATTCATCAAAAAGGTGATCTTCTGGTTCGGCTTTCCACATAGCATTATAACAGACAATGGTACCAGTCTATCAAAAGGTGCCATGAAGGAGTTCTGTCAATGTGAGCACATCCGGCTTGATGTGCCATCAGTGGCTCACCCACAGTCTAATGGTCAAGCGGAGAGGGCCAATCAAGAGATCTTGAGAGGCATCAAACCCCGGCTTATGGTTCCTTTGCAACGGACGCCGGGTTGTTGGGTTGAAGTGTTACCTTCTGTGTTGTGGAGCATCAATACCACACCCAATAGATCGACAGGATACACACCATTCTTCATGGTTTATGGAGCGGAAGTAGTTCTTCCTAGTGACATCCGTCATGACTCGCCTCGTGTAGCGGCATATGTTGAAGCTGACAACGAGAAGGCACGGCAGGAAGCTCTTGACCTGTTAGATGAGGAACGTGACATGGCGGCAGCCCGTTCGGCGATTTATCAGCAAGATCTGCGTCGTTATCATAGCCGCCGGGTTAGAACCAGAACCTTTCAAGAAGGTGATTCGGTGCTTCGGCTCATCCAGGATCAGACGGATATGCACAAGCTATCCCCCCTTGGGAAGGACCCTTTGTGGTCAGCAAGAATCTACACAATGGGTCGTACTACCTAAACGATGTTCGAGAGCACATAGACTCACGTAAATCGGAGGAGGAGACCAACCGCCCATGGAATATTGCTCATCTTCGGCCTTACTATACTTGAGCTATAGGCTTTCTTATGTACATATTATGACAATGTATATATTATGATCAATATAATAAACCGGAACCTCAGCTAAAGCGGGGTATCTGTTGTTTTTCTTACATCATGTGTGGTTACATGGAGCTTACAAAGCGGCGTCCGGTTTACCCCTTGATTTAGCTTCTCAAGCTTCATATTAGCATCACTTGGGGGCTTGGTCGTATCCGAACCATAGCTACACCTCTTGATCGGCGTAATGCCACATCATCACTTGGGGGCTTGGTCATATCCGAACCATAGCTACACCTCTTGATCGGCGTAATGCCACATCATCACTTGGGGGCTTGGTCGTATCCGAACCATAGCTACACCTCTTGATCGGCGTAATGCCACAGCATCACTTGGGGGATTGGTCGTATCCGAACCATAGCTACACCTCTTGATCGGCGTAATGCCACAACATCACTTGGGGCTTCGTCGAACCCGAACCATAGTCACGCCTCTTGATCGGCTCAAAGCCACATCAGTCCGGGGCCAAAGAGAGTGTTGTAAAACAACAGCTCAAACATAGGCACCCACTGAGCACAGCTCACAATGTTGCTTGGGGATTCTTTGCTGTCGAATTTAGGGCCTGGCAGCCCGTGAAAAGCCTCGACTACAACGGTTTTATTTGCCTTTTGCTGAGTTTTCTTTGTTTTCAAAAGATTTGTGATGTTTTCAAACCGGTGTTTATCAACCCAGTTAGGCTGCCAACTACAAGTTGTCAGTACATGATCAAGTTATAATCCGGAGACCATCAGCCCGGTCTGGTTTTGACTCAAAGTCACCAGTATGGAATAAACCGGTGTTTATCACAACCAGGAACGGTTTTATTGTAAACCGGCATCATATAGTAGGAGTTACTTCTACTCCGGATTAGGGTTATTACCCTCATTACAAAGTTGGTCAGCCAACACTATGCCTAAAGGTCACAGGTATCATATATTTCCATATTTGGTTATCTTTTACAACCTTGGTTATAAACCTTAGTCATATATGTATTTGGGTATCATGACCCGCCCGGTGGTAAACCGCCAGGGCGCTTTAAGCTTCTTACCTGCAGGAACAACTTGAATAAATAGCTATGGATTATGAACATCATATCTTAAGCATGGCGGATTAACACGCATCAGTTGCAAATAAATATGCACGAAGGCATAACAGACCAAGTGTTTTAACTAGCCTATTACAAGGCGTTTCAGTGCCCAAAGGGATAACTATTTCTCAATAAGCATTGCAGTGTGGAAGACTAAACCGGCCCCCGGATTATGATTGCTTATCAGCTTGACCTGACGGCTGCGGATCATCTTGCACCGGTTCATCTTCTTCGTCTCTACCCAGCGGCTGGAAGTCAACAGTTGTCCAGTCGACCCCAGTTAAAGCTTGGAACACAGCTTCGTCGCTTATAAGGGTTGACGGTTCAATATCAGGGGCATAAGTGTGCTTACGGATTGGAGGGATCAGATTTTGCGCTTCCGGAATTGGTGCAGCAATCCGTCTCTTCTTGTCATCATAACTTGCCTGATAGTATGAGAGATCAACTTCTTCAGCCAATTGACAAGCCAGTGGACGTACTTCCCGGTTTATGGCGCGGAGATCCTCCTGGCCAAATTCTGATCTGTCTTCTTTTAAGCTTGGGAAGCCTTTATCCACGTCCACCGGATCAAGATCAGGCACCCACGCCTTTGCCCGGGTTAGAGCGGTCAGAGCTCAGGCCCTTGCCGCAACTTTCTTTAGTTCTTCAACCCGGGCAGGCAGCATGGATAGCCTTTCTAAGGTGTCCTTGATCAATGTTGGAGGAGGTTTATTGTGTGAAGCGGTGCAGATGATCCGCTGCACCGGTATACAGCTGCTCTATCAGAGTATAGGCCGCTTTCAATTTCTTCTGTATGTCAGAGCCCAGATGGCTAATACGAGTTCCTGCATCATTATAAACGTCAGTAAACCAGTAACACATGGGAAGAGATGTTGACAGTATAAAGCAAGGATGCTTACCAAATACAACAGCGGTCATAGCATGTACTTGCCGCTTTACACCAGTCAGCTCATCTACCACCGGTTTGAGAGCTGCTTCTGTGTCTTCAGCTCTTTTCTGCAAAGCGGATTTCTCTGTCTTCCAATCCGCCCGCTCCTTGTTGAAGTTCTCCTTTAGCTTTTCCATAGCGGCTAAGGCGCTCGTCAGCTCATCTTTTGCCTTGGAAGTTTCGGCCTGTTGGGACTTGATATTTTCTTGCAGATCAGCGGTTTGGCTTTCCTTCTTGCTCAGTTCAGCCTATAAAGAGACAGATATATAATGAGTTGACAGTACATATTTGAAGTACCAAGCACATAACAAGTTATGCCCTTAGTACTTGGGGGCTAATGCATATTTGCTCTTTATCAGAATTTTTTACAAGTCCCAAGCACAATACAAGTATTAAGCTTGGCACTTGGGGGCTAATGTGTATTTGCTCATAAAATGCTGATATGGGAATTCTTCTACAAAGTCCCGGTTCATCTTCATAAAGTTAAACTGGCCCTTGGGGGCTACATCAGTGAAGTTAAGATGCATTGTTGCAAACATGAAATTGTTACGAAGTCCCGGTTTAAATTAGTATCTTAAACCGTCACTTGGGGGCTACTGGAGTTGATAAGCTGCAATTAAATATAAGAGAGAAACACTTATGAAGTTACCTCATATCGCTCCTTCATCATATTTACCAAACCGGCTTCATAGTCACGGCTGGTATATAGACGGTTCAAGAAGCCGGAGTGAATGTCTTGAGCATTCAGATGGGCATAATTGGACAAATCGGCGTTCCATTTGCCTTTGCCAATTGCAGAGAGCTCATCTTTGGCAGTATGCTTTGACAAAACGACTGGATTGCCAGGAGTGGTATGGCCAGTGCCAGTAATCATAATATCATCATCTTTGTCATCGGCAGCCGTTACTGGGGATGGCGGTTTGTCAGTACTTTTCACCGGACTGACCGGTTTGTCATCAGTCCGGACAGGGTTTCTTGCTGGGTCTGGGCTTGGCGCTGAGAAAAATAAACATGAGGATCAGTACAGTATATCAAAATAGCAACATCAAGGATAACAACAAGTGTATAGCTCACCCAAGAACCGTTTTGAGGGGTGGAAGTTTTGTGGCCGACGACTCGCCAGAAGATGAGTGAGAAGTATCTTGATAATTTGAATCAGACGGGTTAAGAGGCTGGTGGAAACAACCTGCTTTGGGGCATGAAGTGTCAATGGGATAAGAGACCTCTGATCGGCGTTTCCGAACCGTTTCGGTAAACCGACGGAGGTAACTACCTGGCCGCTGTGCCGGGTTGTGCAGTGAGCCTCGTGCTGCTGTGTCTTCAAAAGAAAGTTTGGGTCCAAGTAAGCAAGGGGGTGAGAAAATTTTACTTTCCGGTTTGCTCGACGGATTTTTGATGTCGGCAGAGGATCTGAATCGGAGGAAAGAATGATTACCTCTACATCATCAGCATGACTGCCTTCAGCGTCGTCCTGATAATAATCATTGTCAATGAGGTGTATGAAAAATGAACCAAGAGAGTCAAGTTCTACCTCTGGTTCCGGATTACCCACATCGTCATCAGCTGGTAGATCGGAGGATGCAGTGGTCCTTTTCTTGGCAGGTTTTTTAACAACCTTGGTCTTTGGACGAACTGGCTTGACCGGTTTGTCTTGCGGCTTCGCCGGTTTGTCTTGTGATGGTTTCTTGTTCCAGAACGGATCATCACCCAGTCAGAAAATAAACACACTTTCAGAGAATATTTGGACAGAAGCAACTTCATATAAAAAGATTATATGATTCTTACAGCTGGTGGTTTGTTGAAAGTGCGGAAAGGAAGTAGTCCGGTTTGGGCACAGACAGCCTCCGGTTCGTTCAGTATCTTTTTTACAGCCTCAGTGACTTCTGCATCTGTAAGCTGAATGTCAATGTGCCGCTGAGCATCCTTCAAACTCCCCGTATACTCACACATCAAACCAGAGCGCCGGCTTAAGAGTAGAATACTCTAGCTTATCCAACAACGAGCAAGATCAACTCCTGTCAAACCGTTTGCCATGAAGGCTCTGAGCTTTGATAATTGAGGAGCATAGTTGGCCCTTTCTCTTGCAGTCAACCTCTGAGGAAAAGGATGTGTGTTGCTCAGGCGTTCAGGGCGGTAACCCGGCAGGGGGTTTTCATCAGATGGAGATGTATCCATGCAATAAAACCAATTCTGATTCCACTCTTTGGGGTGACTGTGGAGTTTGGGATGAGGGAAGGTGACTTCCTTCCTTTTCTGAACCATCATTCCGCCCAGTTCCCTATTGGGTCCATCCGAGAACTCTGTGCGACGGTTTAAGTGAAAGAAATCCCTAAACAGTTCGACTGTAGGTTCCTCTTGCAGGTAAACCTCACAAAAGACTTGGAAGTGGCAGATGTTGGTCACAGAATTGGGACCGATGTCTTGAGGGCGCAGCTGAAAATTGGCTAGTACATCTCGGAAAAATTTCGAACCGGAAGGGCTAAAACCTCGACTCAGATGGTAAGCAAACATGACTACCCCTGCGTCCTTGGGTGTAGGAGGATTTTCCGGGCCAGGGACCCTCTAGTGGATGACATCTTTCTTGGCTAAAGCGCCCGTTCTAACAAGATTGTTTAACTGTTCTTCGGTTACTCGAGAAGGAGCCCAATTGCATTCATAGACTTGCTTGGCCATGGCAATGAAAGATCTGAAACATGATTATTGCCGGTTTAAGATTTACAAAGGACAACTATACAACGGTATAAGTGTTGGAAATATGCCCTAGAGGCAATAATAAATTGGTTATTATTATATTTCCTTGTTCATGATAATCGTTTATTATCCATTCTAGAATTGTATTGATAGGAAACTCAGATACATGTGTGGATACATAGACAACACCATGTCCCTAGTAAGCCTCTAGTTGACTAGCTCGTTGATCAATAGATGGTTACGGTTTCCTGACCATGGACATTGGATGTCGTTGATAACGGGATCACATCATTAGGAGAATGATGTGATGGACAAGACCCAATCCTAAGCCTAGCACAAGATCGTGTAGTTCGTTTCTCAGAGCTTTTCTAATGTCAAGTATCATTTCCTTAGACCATGAGATTGTGCAACTCCCGGATACCGTAGGAATGCTTTGGGTGTACCAAACGTCACAACGTAACTGGGTGGCTATAAAGGTGCACTACAGGTATCTCAGAAAGTGTCTGTTGGGTTGGCACGAATCGAGACTGGGATTTGTCACTCCGTGTAAACGGAGAGGTATCTCTGGGCCCACTCGGTAGGACATCATCATAATGTGCACAATGTGACCAAGGAGTTGATCACGGGATGATGTGAGTTACGGAACGAGTAAAGAGACTTGCCGGTAACGAGATTGAACAAGGTATCGGGATACCGACGATCGAATCTCGGGCAAGTAACATACCGATAGACAAAGGGAATTGTATACGGGATTGATTGAATCCCCGACATCGTGGTTCATCCGATGAGATCATCGTGGAACATGTGGGAACCAACATGGGTATCCAGATCCCGCTGTTGGTTATTGACCGGAGAACGTCTCGGTCATGTCTGCATGGTTCCCGAACCCGTAGGGTCTAAACACTTAAGGTTCGATGACGCTAGGGTTATAGGGAATAGATATACGTGGTTACCGAATGTTGTTTGGAGTCCCGTATGAGATCCCGGATGTCACGAGGAGTTCCGGAATGGTCCGGAGGTAAAGATTTATATATGGGAAGTCCTGTTTTGGTCACTGGGAAAGTTTCGGGTGATACCGGTAATGTACCGGGACCACCGGGAGGGTCCCGGGGGTCCACCAAGTAGGGCCACCAGCCCCAGAAGGCTGCGTGGGCCAAGTGTGGGAGGGGACCAGCTCCAGGTGGGCTGGTGCGCCCCCCCACCAAGGCCCAAGGCGCATGGGAGAGTGGGAGGGGGCAAACCCTAGGTCCAGATGGGCCTTAAGGCCCACCCTAGTGGCGCCCCCCTCTCCTCCCCTTGGCCGCACCCTAGATGGGTTTGGGGGCTGCCGCCACCCCTGGGGAGGGAACCCTAGATGGGGGCACAGCCCCTCCTCTTCCCCTATATATACTTGAGGTATTTGGGGCTGCCAGACACACGAGAACGTCTCTCTCTTGGCGTAGCCCTACCCCTCTCCCTCCTCCTCCTCTCCCGCGGTGCTTGGCGAAGCCCTGCGGGATTGCCACGCTCCTCCATCACCACCACGCCGTCGTGCTGCTGCTGGACGGAGTCTTCCCCAACCTTTCCCTCTCTCCTTGCTGGATCAAGGCGTGGGAGACGTCACCGGGCTGCACGTGTGTTGAACGCGGAGGCACCGTTCTTCGGTGCTTAGATCGGAATCAACCGCGATCTGAATCGCTACGAGTACGACTCCCTCATCCGCGTTCTTGCAACGCTTCCGCATCGCGATCTACAAGGGTATGTAGATGCACTCCCCTTCCCCTCGTTGCTAGATTACTCCATAGATTGATCTTGGTGATGCGTAGAAAATTTTGAATTTCTGCTACATAACCCAACAGTGGCATCATGAGCTAGGTCTATGCGTAGTTTCTATGCACGAGTAGAACACAAAGTAGTTGTGGGCGTAGATGTTGCCAATTCTTCTTGCCGCTACTAGTCTTATCTTGTTTCGGCGGCATTGTGGGATGAAGCGGCCCGGACCGACCTTACACGTACGCTTACGTGAGACAGGTTCCACCGACTGACATGAACTAGTTGCATAAGGTGGCTAGCGGGTGTCTGTCTCTCCCACTTTAGTCGGAACGGATTCGATGAAAAGGGTCCTTATGAAGGGTAAATAGAAATCGGCATATCACGTTGTGGTTTTACGTAGGTAAGAAATGTTCTTGCTAGAAACCTATACAAGCCACGTAAAAACTTGCAACAACAATTAGAGGACGTCTAACTTGTTTTTGCAGCATGTGCTATGTGATGTGATATGGCCAGAAGATATGATGAATGATATATGTGATGTATGAGATTGATCATATTCTTGTAATAGGGATCACGACTTGCATGTCGATGAGTATGACAACCGGCAGGAGCCATAGGAGTTGTCTTTATTTTTTGTATGACCCGCGTATAACGCCATGTAAATTACTTTACTTTATTGCTAAGCGCGTTAGCCATAGAAGTAGAAGTAATCGTTGGCGTGACAACTTCATAAAGACACAATGATGGAGATCATGGTGTCATGCCGGTGACGAAGATGATAATGGTGCCCCGAAGATGGAGATCAAAGGAGCAAAATGATATTGGCCATATCATGTCACTATTTGATTGCATGTGATGTTTAGCATGTTTTGCATCTTATTTGCTTAGAACGACGGTAGTAAGTAAGATGATCCCTCACTAAAATTTCAAGAGACGTGTTCCCCCTAACTGTGCACCGTTGCGAAGGTTCGTTGTTTCGAAGCACCACGTGATGATCGGGTGTGATAGATTCTAACGTTCGAATACAACGGGTGTTGACGAGCCTAGCATGTACAGACATGGCCTCGGAACACATGCGAAACACTTAGGTTGACTTGACGAGCCTAGCATGTACAGACATGGCCTCGGAACACAAGAGACCGAAAGGTCGAGCATGAGTCGTATAGAAGATACGATCAACATGGAGATGTTCACCGATGATGACTAGTCCGTCTCACGTGATGATCGGACACGGCCTAGTTTGACTCGGATCATGTATCACTTAGATGACTAGAGGGATGTCTATCTGAGTGGGAGTTCATTAATCAGATGAACTTAATTATCGTGAACATAGTCAGAAGGTCTGTGCAAATTATGTCATAGCTTGCGCTTTAGTTCTACTGTTTAAGATATGTTCCTAGAGAAAATTTAGTTGAAAGTTGGTAGTAGCAATTATGCGGACTGGGTCCGTAAACTGAGGATTGTCCTCATTGCTGCACAGAAGGCTTATGTCCTTAATGCACCGCTCGGTGTGCTGAACCTCTGCGTCGTCTGTAGATATTGTGAAACATCTGACATACACGTTTTGATGACTACGTGATAGTTCAGTGCGTAATGCTAACGGTTTAGAATTGTGGCACCAAAGACGGTTTTTGAAATGTCGCAGAACATATGAGATGTTCCGAAGACTGAAATTGGGATTTCGGACTAGTGCCCACGTCAAGAGGTATGAGACCTCTGACAAGTTTCTTAAGCCTGCAGACTAAGGTAGAAAAGCTCAATCGTTGAGCATGTGCTCAGATTGTCTGAGTGCCACAATCGCTTGAATCGAGTGGGAGTTAATCTTCCAGATGAGATAGTGATGGTTCTCCATAATCACTGCCACCAAGCTATTAGAGCTTCGTGATGAACTATAAATATCAAGGATAGATGATGATCCTTGAGCAACTCGCGATGTTTGACACCGCGAAAGTAGAAATCAAGAAGGAGCATCAATTGTTGATGGTTAGTAAAACCACTAGTTTCTAGAAGGGCAAGGGCAAAAGGGATACTTCATGAAACAGCAAATCATTTGCTGCTCTAGTGAAGAATCCCAAGGTTGAACCCAAACCCGAGACTAAGTGCTTCTGTAATGAGGGGAACGGTCACTGAAGCAGAGCTACCCTAGATACTTGGTAGATGAGAAGGCAGGCAAGGTCGACATAAGTATATTGGATATACATTATATGAATGTGTACTTTACTGGTACTCCTAGCAGCACCAAGGTATTAGATACCGGTTCGGTTGCTAAGTGTTAGTAACTCGAAATAAGAGCTGCGGAATAAACGGAGACTAGCTAAAGGTGAGATGACGATATGTGTTGGAAGTGTTTCCAAGGTTGATGTGATCAAGCATCGCATGCTCCCTCTACCATCGAGATTGGTGTTTGCGTTGAGCATAAACATGATTGAATTATGTTTATCGCAATACGGTTATTCATTTAAGGAGAATAATGGTTACTCTGTTTATTTGAATAATACCTTCAATGGTCTTGCACGTAAAATGAATCTCGATCGTAGTGATACACATGTTCATGCCAAAAGTAATGATAGTACCACATACTTGTGGCACTGCTATTTGAGTCATATTGGGATAAAACGCATGAAGAAGCTCCATGTAGATGGATCTTTGGACTCACTCGTTTTTGAAAAGATTGAGACATGCGAACCATGTCTATTGGTATATATGCGTGAAGAAACTCCATGCAGATGGATCGTTTGGACTCACTTGATTTTGAATCACTTGAGACATGCAAATCATACCACATGGGCAAGATGACTGAAAGGCCTCATTTTCAGTAAGATGGAACAAGAGAGCAACTTATTGGAAGTAATACATTTTGATGTATGCAGTCCAATGAGTGCTGAGGTACGCAGTGGATATCGATATGTTCTTACTTCACAGATGATTCGAGTAGATGCTGAGAATATTTACTTGATGAAGCACAAGTCTGAATTATTGAAAGGTTCAAGTAATTTCAGAGTGAAGTTGAAGATTGTCATGACAAGAGGATAAAATGTCTGTGATATGATCATAGAGATGAATATCTGAGTTACGAGTTTGGCACACAATTAAGAAATTGTGGAAATTTTTTCACGACTAATACCGCTTGGAACACCATAGTGTGATGGTGTGTCCGAACATCATAACTGCACCCTATTGGATATGGTGCATACCATGATCGAATTACCACTATCGTTTATGGGTTAGGCATTAGAGACAACCGCATTCACTTTAAATAGGGCACCACGCAATTCCGTTGAGACGACACCGTTTAGAGAAACCTAAGTTGTCGTTTCTTAAAAGTTTGGGGCTGCGATGCTTATGTGAAAAAGTTTCAGGCTGATAAGCTCGAACCCAAAGCGGATAAATGCATCTTCATAGAATACCCAAAACAGTTGGGTATACCTCCTATTTCAGATCAGGAAGCAAAAGTAATTGCTTCTATAAACGGTTCCTTTCTCGAGGAAAAGTTTCTCTCGAAAGAATTGAGTGGGAGGATGGTGAAAGACTTGATAAGGTTATTGAACCGTCACTTCAACTAGTGTGTAGCAGGGCACAGGAAGTTGTTCCTGTGGCACCTACACCAATTGAAGTGGAAGCTCATGATAGTGATCATGAAACTTCGGATCAAGTCACTACCAAACCTCGTAGGACGACGAGGATGCGTACTGCTTTAGAGTGGTACGTGATCCTGTCTTGGAAGTCATGTTGCTAGACAACAATGAACCTACGAGCTATGGAGAAGCGATGGTGGACCCATATTCCGACGAATGGCTCGAGGCCATAAAATCCGAGAGAGGATCCATGTACTTGATGGTCGTAAGGCTGTTGGGTGCAGATGGATTTTAAAAGGAAGACAGACAATAATGGTAAGTGTCACCATTAAGAAAGCTCGGCTTGTCGTTAAGATGTTTTCCGACAAGTTCAAGGAGTTGACTACGATGAGACTTTCTCACTCGTTGCGATGCTAAGAGTCTGTTGGAATTGTATTAGCAGTCTTGCAGATAGGATGTCAAAACATTGTTTCCTCAAAGATTTTCTCGAGAAAAGGTTGTATGTGATACAACCAGAAGGTTTTTGTCAATCTTGAAAGATGCTAACAAGTGTGCAAAGCTCCAGCAATCCTTCTAAGGACTAGAGTAAGCATCTCGGAGTTGGAATGTACACTTTGATGAGATGATCAAAGTCTTTGTGTTTATACAAAGTTTATGAGAAACTTGTATTTCCAATAAAGTGAGTGGGAGCGCTACAACATTTCTGATAAGTATATGTGAATGACATATTGTTGATCCGAAATGATGTAGAATTTCTGGAAAGCATAAAGGGTTGTTTGAAAGGAGTTTTTCAAAGGAAGACCTGGATAAAGCTGCTTACATATTGGGCATCAAGATCCATAGAGATAGATCAAGACGCCCGATGATACTTTCAAAGAACGCACATCTTGACATGATTTTGAAAGAGTTCAAAATACAGCAAAGAAGGAGTTCTTGGTTGTGTTACAAGGTGTGAGTATTGAGTAAGACTCAAGACCTGACCACAGCAGAAGAGAGAGAAAGGACGAAGGTCGTCCCCTATGCTTTAGACGTAGGCTCTACAGTATGCTATGCTGTGTACCGCACATGAAGTGTGCCTTGCCATGAGTTGGTCAAGGGGTACAATAGTGCTCCGGGAATGGATCACATGACAGCGGTCGAACTTGTCCTTAGTATCTAGTGGACTAAGGAATTTTCTCGATTATGGAGGTGAAAAGGGGTTCGTCGTAAAGGGTTACGTCGATGCGAACTTTGACACTAATCCGGATGACTCTGAGTAGTAAACCGGATTCGTATAGTAGAGCAGTTATTTGAAATGGCTCCAAATAGCGCGTGGTAGCATCCACAAGATGACATAGATATTCATAAAGCACACACGGATCTGAAAGGTTCAGACCCGTTGACTAATAACCTCTCTCACAAGCATAACATGATCAAATCAGAACTCATTGAGTGTTAATCACATAGTGATGTGAACTAGATGGTTAACTCTAGTAAACTCTTTGGATGTTGGTCACATGGTGATGTGACCTGTGAGTGTTAATCACATGGTGATGTGAACTAGATTATTGACTCTAGTGCAAGTGGGAGACTGTTGGAAATATGCCCTAGAGGCAATAAGAAATTGGTTATTATTATATTTCCTTGTTCATGATAATCGTTTATTATCCATGCTAGAATTGTATTGATAGGAAACTCAGATACATGTGTGGATACATAGACAACACCATGTCCCTAGTAAGCCTCTAGTTGACTAGCTCGTTGATCAATAGATGGTTACGGTTTCCTGACCGTGGACATTGGATGTCGTTGATAACGGGATCACATCATTAGGAGAATGATGTGATAGACAAGACCCAATCCTAAGCCTAGCACAAGATCGTGTAGTTCGTTTGCTCAGAGCTTTTCTAATGTCAAGTATCATTTCCTTATACCATGAGATTGTGCAACTCCCGGATACCGTAGGAATGCTTTGGGTGTACCAAACGTCACAACGTAACTGGGTGGCTATAAAGGTGCACTACAGGTATCTCAGAAAGTGTCTGTTGGGTTGGCACGAATCGAGACTGGGATTTGTCACTCCGTGTAAACGGAGAGGTATCTCTGGGCCCACTCGGTAGGACATCATCATAATGTGCACATTGTGACCAAGGAGTTGATCACGGGATGATGTGAGTTACGGAACGAGTAAAGAGACTTGCCGGTAACGAGATTGAACAAGGTATCGGGATACCGACGATCGAATCTCGGGCAAGTAACATACCGATAGACAAAGGGAATTGTATACGGGATTGATTGAATCCCCGACATCGTGGTTCATCCGATGAGATCATCGTGGAACATGTGGGAACCAACATGGGTATCCAGATCCCGCTGTTGGTTATTGACCGAAGAACGTCTCGGTCATGTCTGCATGGTTCCCGAACCCTTAGGGTCTACACACTTAAGGTTCGATGACGCTAGGGTTATAGGGAATAGATATACGTGGTTACCAAATGTTGTTCGGAGTCCCGGATGAGATCCCGGACGTCACGAGGAGTTCCGGAATGGTTCGGAGGTAAAGATTTATATATGGGAAGTCCTGTTTTGGTCACCGGAAAAGTTTCGGGTGATATAGGTAATGTACTGGGACCACCGGGAGGGTCCCGGGGGTCCACCAAGTGGGGCCACCAGCCCCAGAAGGCTGCGTGGGCCAAGTGTGGGAGGGGACCAGCCCCAGGTGGGCTGGTGCGCCCCCCACCAAGGCCCAAGGCGCATGGGAGAGTGGGAGGGGGCAAACCCTAGGTCCAGATGGGCCTTAAGGCCCACCCTAGTGGCGCCCCCCCTCTCCTCCCCTTGGCTGCACCCTAGATGGGTTTGGGGGCTGCTGCCACCCCTGGGGAGGGAACCCTAGATGGGGCACAACCCCTCCCCTTCCCCTATATATACTTGAGGTATTTGGGGCTGCCAGACACACGAGAACGTCTCTCTCTTGGCGTAGCCCTACCCCTCTCCCTCCTCCTCCTCTCCCGCGGTGCTTGGCGAAGCCCTGCGGGATTGCCACGCTCCTCCATCACCACCACGCCGTCGTGCTGCTGCTGGACGGAGTCTTCCCGAACCTCTCCCTCTCTCCTTGCTGGATCAAGGCGTGGGAGACGTCACCGGGCTGCACGTGTGTTGAACGCGGAGGCGCCGTTCTTCGGTGCTTAGATCGGAATCAACCGCGATCTGAATCGCTACGAGTAGGACTCCCTCATCCGCGTTCTTGCAACGCTTCCGCATCGCGATCTACAAGGGTATGTAGATGCACTCCCCTTCCCCTCGTTGCTAGATTACTCCATAGATTGATCTTGGTGATGCGTAGAAAATTTTGAATTTCTGCTACGTTCCCCAACAATAAGGGTGTAAGCATTTTGTTAAACCGGAATTGGTTATTCGTAAACCGGAGTCTGACAATGGAAACAATACAATGATGAATGCATTGGCGGTTCAACAGGGGACTAATGGTATCTACTGGGTCATCATTCTGTATATGAAGTTAAACCGCCCAATCTGGTATTAAAAATGTATGAGTGAAGGAATAAACAAGTTTCACATCTTCCCAAGGTAATTTCAGATCTACCGCGCATTGGAAAAACAAAATATATTCTGACCTAATTTCCAGCGTGTTAAAGGTTCACCAAGTTCAGATGAGTTGGATATCAAGCAGGTGCCTTAACAAGAAGAAAGGATTCTAAACTACAAAAGGCACTGAAAATAGTCAGATCTAACCAGCCATTGGTGCTACCAAAGGAAGAACAGCTTCAAGCTATGAAGAACATCGAACCCTAATGGCGAATCTAGGGCTAGAAGAAGAGGGACTTACTGGTGCAGGAAGAAGCAACGGAGGATCACCGCTTTTCTCTAATACGATCAGGTTGATGCGGCGGCCTTTGTCGAAGCAGAGGCGAAGGACGACGGCGGCGGCAGAGCTTGAGGGTCGGTCGGCGCGAGGAAGACGACGACGCGAAGAGGCACGAGGGGGAAAATGGAAATTCCCCCTGGCCCTATTTATAAGGGCAGAAAGATAAGCGTCAGGCGCGAGAATTGAGGAGCCTAAATTTTGGATATGAGGCGGAGCTGTCGCCTCGATTGTCGGAGGCTCATTAATGAAGGTGGATTATACACAGTTTTAAATAACAGGTAACATCACGGCGGTATACCATGGTCCTAGAAGATGATGTCATGGCAGTTTACAAGATTATGTGAAGATATTGAAGAAGAAATTTTCTTAAGTATTGAGGATTGACATGAACCAGTTCAAATCAATCTGGGGCCTAATGTTGGGGATATTACCACTGGGCGTAAACCGGCCAGGAGAGGTCGGGTTAACGCCATAAGTAGTTCATCTGTATCTGAAGTCCATGAAGACAGACGGTGATGTTTTATGAAGGCCCAGGGCCCAAAGCCGGTTTAAGGCCTGTAGACATAAGCCGACATTGATATGTAAACTTGTGTTGTAATATAGAAGTAGCAGAGACCGAGCCGGACACGATTATGAGCCAGCCTCGGGATTCTGTAAACCGACGGGCGTCAACCCATGTATAGAAGGGGACGACCCGGCGGTGGTTCAAGGACAACAGACAACAACTCGAGACTCAGGCAAAGCGTATTCGCTCCCTGGTCATCGAAACCCCAGCAATTCCATCACAACTAGATGTAGGCTTTTAACTTCATCGTAAGGGGCCGAACTAGTATAAATTCTCTTTCGTCCCTTGTCTGCTTTAACCCCTTTAAGTTAACCCGTAGCGATGGCTCCACGACTAAGTCCTTTCTCTAGGACATCTGCCGTGACAAAACCACGACAGGGGCTATAACTAAACGTTTCTTCAACTCCTGAAAACTGGCCTCACATTCCTCGGTCCATTTGAACTTGGTGTCCTTCTTCAATAACTCTGTCATGGGCTTCGCAATCTTGGAAAAATTCTCGATGAACCTCCTATAATATCCAGTGAGTCCGAGGAAACTGCGGATCTCTCCAACTGAGGTGGGTGCCAACCACTCAGTGATAGACTGGACCTTGGTAGGGTCTACTGCTATACCTTCTCATGATATAACATGTCCAAGCAATCCAACTTCTTTCAACCAAAACTCACATTTGCTGAACTTGGCGTATAGCTGATGTTTCCTGAGCTTCTCGAGAACTAAGCGCAAATGCTCCTTTTGTTCTTCTTCATTCTTTGAGTATACCAATATGTAATCAATGAACACCACAACAACTTATCCACGAACTCCATGAACACCTTATTCATCATACTCATAAAATAGGCAGGGGCGTTAGTCAATCCAAAGGACATAACAGTGTACTCATATAGCTCGTACCTTGTGGTAAAAGTTGTCTTAGGTATATCCTGTTCTCGGATCTTCAGCTAGTGGTATCCCGATCGAAGATCGATCTTGGAGAATAATTTGGCTCCCTGTAGCTGGTCAAAAAAATCGTTGATCATCGATAGTGGGTACTTATTCTTGATCGTCACCTCATTCAATGCATGATAATCAACAACCATTCTCAAAGATCCATCCTTCTTCTCAACTAAGAGCACTGGGGCTCCCCACGGTGATGAAGTTGGTCGAATGTAACCTTTCTCCAATAACTCCTTAATCTGCTTCTTAATTTCCTCCAGATCATTTGCGGGCATCCGATACGGTCTCTTCGATATTGGTCCGGTGCCAGGCAATAGCTCTATCAAAAATTTCGATCCGGTGGCATGCCTGGTAATTCCTCTGGAAAAACATTAGGGTAGTCCCTTACAACTGGCACTTCCTCCTGAAGAACTCCTGAGAGGGAATTTACTGGAGTCCTCCTTGGCGCATGCCTAGATACATACTTGATCCTTTTTCCCTTAGGGGTGGTGAGTAGTATCGACTTACTAGCACAATCGATGTTCCCTCCATACTTCGATAGCCAATCCATGGCTAGTATTATATCCAGTCCTTGTGATTCCAAAATTATTAGATCTGAGGAAAAAACATGGCTACCAATGGTTAAAGGTAACCAACCACACCATCGGCTGGCCATATACTCTGCTCCTGGCGAGCTTACTAACATGGGTGACCTAAGGGCTAAGGTTGGCAATTTAAACTTATCAACAAATCCCCTTGAGATGTATGAATGCGATGCACCAGTGTCAAAAAGAACAAGAGAGGTAAATGACTTAATCAAACAGTTACCAATCACTGCGTCAGGCTGCTCTTCAACTTCCTCCATGTTGATGTGGTTCACCTGACCTCTGGTGAAAGGATTTGGCTTCTTCCCTGAGCTTCCATTGCCATTTCCATTCTTCACTTCAGGACATTCATTGACGTAGTGTCCAGTCTTCCCGCACTTGAAACAGGTAACGTGACTCAGATCCTTCTTGGCGGGTGTTGCTGGGTTGGAACGGCTCTGACTGCTGCTTCCTCCAATTCCATTTCCATTCTTAGGGCCACTGTGGTTGTGTGAACTCCCTCCATTGTGAGTGTGGCCTCCATGGTTATGATGGGTATGTCCTCCGGAGTTCGGGGTAAAACGAGGCTTCTGCTGAGCTCCAGAGTTGTACTTCCCTTGTCCATTCTTCCGTTTGCGGTTCTCAATCTGCTGTTGCTTGCCTTCAATCATGAGAGCCCTATCTACCAACTCCTGGTAGTTGGCGAATGTTGCCACCATCAACTGCATACTCAGCTCATCATTCAGCCCCTCCATAAACTTCTCCTGCTTTGTGGCATCTGTGGCCACATCATCTGGGGTGTAGCGTGCTAACTTGCTGAACTCATCCACGTACTGCGCCATAGTACGATTCCCCTGGCACAACTTGCGAAACTCATGCTTCTTCATACTCATGGCTCCAGCTGAAACATGTGCAGTGCGGAACGCTTGCTGAAACTGATCCCAAGTGACATTGGCCACGGGGAAAGTGGATGTGTAATTCTCCCACCAGGAGGTTGCGGGTCCATCCAGTTGATTTGCGGCAAAGCGCACCTTCTTAGCATCTGTGCAACCTGCGGTGGTCAGCTCCCTTCCAATCTTGCGGAGCCAGTCATCAGCAACAATCGGCTCGGTGCTACTAGAGAACACCGGCGGATTCAGCCTCAGAAAACGGGCTAAGTTGTCCACAGGAGGAGGTGGTGGTGGGTTGTTGTTGTTTTTGCCCTGGTTCTGGACTAGCAACTACATCAAGGCATTCTCCTGTTGGATCAACTGAGTGAGCTCCGGTCGAAAGATGAATCCAGGGTCACGTCTCGGAGGCATCTGATAGGTTTAGAGGGGTGAGAACAAAATAGAGTGAGGTCTAAAAAGAAATTCACAACCCATATCATGAGACAAACACATTCATTTCACACCACTCAATTCAAACAAGATCATACAATCAGACTAAACTATCATTACAAAATACTTGGACTATTACTATATACATGGGGAATACTAATCATAATATGGTGGTCGTCTAGAAATTTTGATTGGTGGAAGACTCCATGATATCTGCTCCAGCTTCGTCTTCATAATCATCATCACTATCAGGGTCAGAGTCAGTGTCGTCGATTATGATGTAGTCTTCAGGGTGGTTGTCCTCCTCAGGTTCGGGATCTCCCATGAATATTCCTAGTTTCTTCTTTAGGTCTTCATTCTTCTCCAGTAGTACATCAATTTCTTCTTCATATCCATCGCGTGTAAACTTGAGTTCCTCTTCTAGCTCCATGTTCCTGGTCATCACCTTCTTCATGTCTATCATGCTAGCGCACATCTGGTTCTCCTGACGATGAATGTGCTGGTTTAACTCCTGGATGTAGGCTGCAATGGATTTATCCCTCCTGGTGCAAATCATCCCCCATTGCTCATCCCGGCATCCACATATCTGGTAGATGGTGTCCTTAAGCTCCTTGTTGTACACCTGGCTGATGCGTCCCATGGCGATGTGGGCGGCCATGCTATTTCCTAGACTCTAGGTTGGTGCATCAAAGGAAAACTCAATGGGCTCAGTAACTGGTGCGAACGTCCTTCCTGGAACATGTACTCGAATCGTCCAACGCTCTTCTTCAGGTAGAGTGGGTGTGTAGGTCCCGGTGAAGCTTGGTATTCCAATGCTTAGGTACCTAGTGACTTCCTTCAAGTGTCGTCCAAAAGGTGTGTCCTCACCTGGTTCAGTGAACTTGTTCCTTGGGTCCACCATCTATAGAGTAGAAAATGGAGAAGAGTCAGAAATGAGTAGAGAAGAGTATCATGTGGCTTATCCTAGTGGTCGCGTCCTACAGTCAGCGTGTGCTCTGATACCATCTTGTAGGGACCCGACCTCAGACGGTCAAGTCTCTGTGCTTAAGTGTCATCCCTGGATCGGTATTGCTGACACACACAGTACTCGAGGGTTTGTAATAGAGTTCAATCACACACTTAATACATCAAATGTCTCAAAAGAGAACTTATAATATGGCTGAAGGCCATCTAAATAAGATAACAGCGGAAACTTCAAAGGTGAAGGAGTCCATCCAACTCCACGGCAATACTCAGTGCACAACAACGACCTAGCGCACCTTAATCTTCTTTTGAAAACTCTGCAACATGATACGTTGCAGCCGTGTAGGTTAGCACATGGAATATGCTGGCAAGGTAACACTATAGAGCAATGAACAGATAACAGCTAACACTACATGCATATATGGCTGGTGGAGGCTCTACGGTTATCATTTGCATAAAGCTAGTTTTTCCCTAGAACAAAGGAATATATTTTATTTAACTACATAGTTGGTTGAAAAAAATATTGAGAAGGTACCCCCAACGCAATCCCAAAATAGTAATTATAACCCAACAAATTAATCATGTAAAGTGATGAGATAAACATAATAATGCAAATACCAGATACTCAAGATGTCCATAACCGCGGACACGGCTAACCATGATTAGTTTATACACTCTGCAGAGGTTTGCACACTTTTCCCCGCAAGACTCGATCTAGTCCGTTGAATTTCTCGCACTACATGATGTTTGAGAAACGGATGACCGAGACACAGTCTTTCAGAAGCATTAACTCTTTACGACGGTCGACCGTACCACCTACATCCCCTACATCTGCTAGTCTACCAATGAAAGAGGTCACACAATATACTCAACTATGGCAGGGCCCATAATGGCTTGTGGCTGCACACGGAAGTTTCTAGCATGAATAATCTTATTATCCCTTTGAGCCTGGGTGGCAAACCATAGGATGATCACATGGGTTCCCCGGGATCTCCTTGGACAACACTGGTATATCCCCAGGTGCCCGCAACCAATCCACCCAGATGTGTTTTAAAGTAGCCACCTTAAGCTAAACCTTAGTTAACAATAACTCTCACATCTTTCATGAATTCTCTCAAACCAATCCACGTCTACGAGCATAGCATAGCAGAATAAGCATAACATAGTAACTCCCAAGGTTTGAATATAAGACAATAGGTTCTACCTCATCAGCTACTTCCCAAATACCCACATGTTATCAAACCTACTCATGCAATGTTTGAGGGTTGAAACTAATGCATAAAAACTGGGTAATAAAGGGATATGATCAAAGTGTTACTTGCCTTGCTGACGATCGGAAAACCCTAGAGATTCGTAGTAGCAAGCCTCGCACTCCGAAAACTCTATCGTGAACAAACAATAGCATACATAAGCACTCAAGCAGAGATGCGAAGGTAAAACTCAAAAGAAAAGATCTAAACTGAAAGTACAAGTGAAGAGCTTCGATTTGCAAAAAGAACCAAGCGAATCGGAATTACGAAACTCAAACTACGATCAAAAGAAGTTCAAATCCAAATCTTCTTGAAACCAAATTTTAAATTATCAAAATCATGTTCAAGTTGATTATCTGGATAGGGGGAAACAAGACGAAGATTTTGGCGTTGGTTTCACTGGATTCGGACAAACGAGCAAAAAGTAGTGAAGGTGTGAAGATCAGGGACTAGTCTGCAATAAAAGTAATTACGGATAGGTCCCTGGCCGAAAAATAAAACTAGAAGAAAAATCTAACGAACGAAGGTTCGGTAACAGAGGCTAACGAATGAATAAGTTCGTTAAAAGAGAAGATCGGGTGAACAGTCGCTAATTAGCAAACCCTAAAAATAAAACCGATCTAAACATAAAAACCAAAAAAACCGGGGCGGCGGTTCGGTTTTATACCGGTTCTCGAAAAAAACGGCGGCGAGATCCGGCGGCTCCGGCGATGGGGCGAGGTGACGAGGATGTGGCAGCGTGTGGCGGCGGCGGCGACGCGTGGCAGCAGCAGGCGGCGGCGGCTCAGGAATCGGGCGCGGGCGGCGATGGTTGACGAGGGGAGGAGGGGGCCGGGGCGCTCCTTTTAAAGGGGGTCCCAAGGCGGCGGCGCGATGCGGAGTCCGGGCGGACTCCACCGGTGTGTCGGGGTCAGTCTCCCCGAGCGGGAAGGCGGCGACGGCTAGCGGGCCGGCTGGGCCTTCGGGCCAGTTCGGTCCGGAACAGTTTTTTAAAATTCGCCCGAACAGAAAAGTCCAAAATAAAATAAATAAAAATCCTAAAGTCCCAAAAATAATTTTCACGGTCCTCTACTAATATTTAGGACAACCTGAACATTTTTCTAGGCTAAAATGCAAATTTTCCCTAATTTACTCGAATAAAACTCAAATAAAATTTGAATAAAACAAATATTTTTATTTGAAATTAAATTTCCATTATTCCCTCTGCTTGAAGAAGTCATAGTATCTTCTCTCATTGTTTTATTTATTTTCGAAATAATCAGAAAAATAATTTCAAATAAAAATTCACTTTGATCCAATTTACCAATTTTGAAAAATTCAAAAATGGATTTTATGAAAACCTCCAACTCTCTCAAATGGTCCTTGAGTTGCTTAAGGTCCTTAAGATCAAAATGTACAAATTAAAAAAATAAAAATGCAAGGAGCATGAATGCATATGATGACCTAATGATTAACATCCAAATTGAAAATTGAGATGTTATAGGAGCATGGCATTCTCGTCCATAAGTTTCTTGATGATGACGCCCGTCCTCTTCAACAAGGAAGTGGTCTCCTCATGCTCCTTCGCTCTTCTGGTGATCTTCGCCCTGAGTAGGTCGCACTCGGTGTGAAGCTTCGCCTTGTCCTCCCCTAGTCCCTGGATGACGCCGGTAGCATTTTCAAACGAGGCATTCATCTCGTCCTGCAGCTTCATCCAGCCGGAGATCCGACCCATCAGGTCATCGAGCATAGCGCACTTGCGCCTGTGAGAGTCCTCGCCTACCCGCGAGACATTTTTCCAGGCCATCACGGTGCGGGAGGACCTCTCTGTTACATTTGCGGCGCGGCGGTACATCTCTGCTGCTTCCGCGGCGCGGCCGAACCAGTTTGCTGCATCGACGGCGCAGCAGGACCTCTGTGCTGCTTCAGCGGTGCGGCAGGACCTCCGTGCTGCTATAGCGGCGCGGCGAGACATGTCGTCTGCTTTTGCGGCAAGGCGATACATCTCTCGCGCTTCCGCTTCCATGCTCACCTCTCCCTGGTAGTAGTCTCTCGACCCAGAACTCATGCAGGCCATGGCAAACGCAAGGGAACGACGATGAAAGACTTGTTTGTTTTTGTGGATGAGGAGTTGACGAGGAATATGCAGTAATCTTGGATTAGGTAGTATTTATAACCGAGTACTAATACGCTCCTAATTGGAAACCGTTTAGGTTTTGATCGGTGTCAACAGGTTTGCAATTAAATATAGCATGGTAGTAATTTAGAATGTGACGGGACGCAAGCTCAAAATTTATTGACGGTTCTAATTTTGAAGTGCGGCACTATTCCCAAATGGCTTAATGTGGGCACGCGTTCTCGGCCGCGTACGTGGCGTTTGCACCATAGGGTGCATGTTAACCCACAAGTATAGTGGATCAATTGTAGCCTTTCCCGATAAGTAAGAGCTAAAGGCAGAACAAATATTCCCTCAAGTTCTATCGACCACCGATACAACTCTATGCACGCTTAATGTTCGCTTTACCTAGAACAAGTATGAAACTAGAAGTACTTTGTAGCTGTAAAGGGATAGATTTGCAAGATAATAAAGAACACGTAAATAAAAACTAGGGGTTGTTTAAATGAAGAAACAATTAAGTTAGTTTTAGTAGAGAGCTTTTTGTCACGCAAGAAAGTTATTTGTCCCTTAGGCAATCGATAACTAGACCGGTAATCATTATTGCAATTTTATATGAGGGAGAGGCATAAGCTAACGTACTTTCTCTACTTGGATCATATGCACTTATGATTGGAACTCTAGCAAGCATCAGCCACTACTAAATATCATTAAGGTAAAACCCAACCATAGCATTAAAGTATCAAGTCCTCTTTACTCCCACGCAAACAACCCACTTACTCGGGTTAGTGCTTCTGTCACTCATGCCACCCACCATAAGTGAATCATGAACATATTGCAAATCCTACAGCGGGGATCCCTCACGCTTGCGCAACACGGAGAGCACCATAGGACAACACCAATAATAAAACATACAACTCAAACCAATCATGATCATCAATCAACCCATAGGACAAAATAGATCTACTCAAACATCATATGATAGCCATACATCATTGGGAAGTAATATATAGCGTTGAGCACCATGTTGAAGTAGAGATTGCATCAGGGAGAAGAGGTGTTACACCGCTGCATAGAGGGGGAGAGAGTTGGTGATGAGGCGACGAAGTTTTTGGTGTAGATCGCCGTCACGATGATGGCCCTGACGGTGTTCCGGCGCCACCGAGAGAGAGGGGGAGAGAGCCCCCCTCCTTCTTCTTCCTTGGCCTCTCCCCTAGATGGGAGGACGGTTTCCCCTCTGGTCCTTGACCTCCATGGAGGAGGAGGGGCTTGAGCCCCTCCAAGATTGGATCTCGCTCTCTCTCTGTTTCCTTCTGTCTCTCCGTTCCTGTTTTCTGGCCTTTCACCTTTATTAAATTCCCGGAGATTCGTAACTCCGATTGGGCTGAAATTTTAACACGATTTTTATCCGGATATTATCTTTCTTACGACCGAAGAAGGGCACCAACTGCCTTACGGGATGGCCACAAGCCTCCCAGGCAGGCCCTAGGGCTTGTGGGCCCCTCGGGCATCGTATCGCGTTGATTCTTTTTCCCAAAAATCACATATATTCCAAAACAAATCTCTGTAAGTTTTATCGTGTTTGGACTCTGTTTGATATGGATATTCTGCGAAACAAAAAACATGCAACAAACAGGAACTGGCACTAGGCACTGGATCTATATGTTAGTCCCAAAAATAATATAAAAAGTTGCAAAAGTATATGAAAGTTGTAGAATATTGGCATGAAATAATCAAAAAGTATAGATACGACGGAGACGTATCAGTGCACCGCAATAGGTGATGTTAGCAAACATCTTGTTCCATCAACCGTGCGCGCTCGTTATTACCATCGCACATGCTTCTTTTAATTAGAATGTGTGCCCGTCTAGCGCACAAACGTTGATTTGTCTAACTATTTCTATTTGTTGTGGCTAATCGCAAATAGTTCATCTGTATGAAGTGTATGCGTCAATCACAAACACCTTGATCTGGCTGACTGTTTCTGTTGTGTTACCTAATCGCAAATAGATCATCCATGTGAAGTGTATGCCGTCAATCGCAGACACCTTGATCTGGCTGACCGTCTCTGTTGTGTTGCCTAATCATAAACAGTTAATTCGACTGAACTCTATGCCGTATATCGCGCACACCTTCATCTGGCTGCCCGTTTCTATTGTTCTGCCTCATCGCAAACAGTTCATTCGAGTGAACCGTATGCCCCGCATCGCACACGCAACTAAAATCGGAACCGTGTTTGATGTATCCATCATCGCAAATGTTTTGCATCTTTTTTGACAGTTTTATTACATCACCGTTTGTGATTAATACATCGCACACAATTTTGTCGAAGGGTCTCTGTTTGTAGTGTCGCGTTAGTAGCATCCTGCAATAGTGACTAGGGCCCGAGTGCCATGATTTCATATCTGAACCGTTTTTCACCATTATATCTATGTTCTAGATGCGATCTTGCAAGTCATATGCACCTATTATGTGTTGTAGGGTGAAACCCTAGAGGGGATCTTTTCACACTTGGAGGGGGGAAGTGGTGAACACACAAGAACACAAGAGGGAAATCACACATACAAACCCAAATAACACATCCAGTAGAGTAGCATACATGAGATCCACAAGCATACAAGAACAATTCAAGGAAAATAGCACTAGGTAAAGTTCTTCCCAAATCCATAAGGGAGATGAGGTCTTGATGATCCTGTGATGGGGATCCTTCCCTAGAGGGGACCTTGAATCCACTAGGGGATCTTCTCCAAGAGGAGGCCTTGATCTCCAAGAGGAGGCCTAGATCTCCAAGAGGAGGAAGATGAGCAAAGCTCTCTCTTTGTCTATCTAATATATACTTTTCTGACCTCTAGGAAGCTAGGTGAGGAGTACTTATAAGCTAGGGACGAATTTGGGGGAAAACGGGGGTACATGGGTCTTTTGCCCTTAGTGCACGTAGGCACAAACCGGACGGGTCTGGGCACCCGGGGTAAACGGGTCCGGGCACCCGGAGGGGATACGGTAGGAGATGGTCGGGCACCCGGTCCGGTCAGGGAGGCCGCGGCCAAGTGGCTGTAGGGGTGGGGCACCCGGGGGTGGCGCCTGGGGAAGGGTCGGGCCCCCGAGGCTCTAGGGGCCGGGTACCCGGGGTGTCCAGGGGCTTTGCCCGCCCCGCGGCCGCATGTCCGGGCACCCGGGGGTCCTCTTGTCCGGGCACCCGGGGTGTCCAGGAGGTCTCCGGTCTTTCACATCTTGTGGTTCCCCTTCCTCCTCCTTCTCCTTGGAACTTCGTGTGGACTTGGTGATCCCTCCATGCTTCCTCACGGTCTTCTCCTCGGTACCTAAGAATGCATAACGTTTCTGATTGAGGTAGAAGCCGTTTCTTATGTGAATCCAAAGGGAGCTTGAAGAGGAAAGAGGTAACCTCGGTTTCAATGGTACGCGCATGGGTTTGTGGTGGTGATGGAATGCCCATTTGGTAACCGTAGGATGCTCCGCATCATCACCCCCACCCCCTTGGGAGAGATCCATCCGCGGATCGTGATCTTCATCACCATGGGAAAGAGAGGGTGTCACCATGTAGAAGTGGACGACCACCAAGCACTTATCATGTTGAAGCTCGAAATGGGCACTCTCCAATGTCGCACCGTCTTGTGATTCCCTCAAAAGGAGCAAGGACAAAAACACTTGAAAAAATGAATGTGGTTAGCGTTAGTGCCAAACCAAGCATTCAAGTGGTGATTCATCCAACAAGTGTCGTCATCAAGCATAGTATATGGTTTGACGAAGAAGTGTGACATGGCATAAGCACATAAATTGAGGAAAATCAAGGACATCATGGAAACAAGCATGTAAATGTGAGGTAGCGATGCAAATATGTGTGACAAGAGAATAAGCATCTACCTCAAGCTCGTAGCGCATGCATAAGGTGCTCAACAAATGGTCTATGGTATGCATATGAAGCATTCACAACACCAAAATAAATGAATGACACTCAACACAATAGAAAGAGTAATTGTTCATCATGTGTGAGGCAATCAAGTCAAGCATGTAGAAATCAATGGGACATGGAATATGTGAAGAAATGACATTGTTGCAACCAATCATATGATAGGAGCAAGAACTCAACAAGTTGGATGCAACACACAAGGTATATATGTCATGAGGCATGGCAATGTGGCAATGACAAGTCGAAGCAAGATATCTAACATGTGTGCAATATGTCAAGGTGCAAGCAATACATGAAGTAGCATCCACAATATTCATGCTCATGGTTTTGGGGTTCTCAAAAGAGAAGGATATCACCTTGAAAGCATGTCCTTGTGCGTCCTTCACAATGCCGAAACACAAGCAAGTGCGATGTAGAATCGTTGTGGTAGAAGGTGGTTCGCTCTCAAGAACTCGGATTGTCAACTCACGTCACGTGGAAGTTGATACAAAGTCCAAGTTTCCTACACATGTGCAAAAGAAAGCAAACAACGTATGTACATGGTAGATAAACACATCATCCATCATGACGGTTCTCTTCTCTTGCACATAACCATTAGAAGCACAAGTGCATGAATAATAGATGCAACAACAGCAATATTCATGGCACTAGGTATATGGTGCAAAGAGGTAAGACAAGCATGCTTCACAAGGAATATGTCAAAATCTCCAAATATATGTGAGAATGCTATGGGGGCAAACTCATTATCAAGGCTAAAGGCATTGTTGCACTCAATACATGGCAAATCATCTAGCATGAGAGAGGCAACGTATGGAGATATGTCACAAGAAGCAATAGCAATCATGTGCAAAGCATGGCAATAGTGGCTATCAACCGCATGGAATGAACAAGTATGAATCATCGGTGATGCGACAAGGCAAGCAATCATAGTAATCAAGTCGTGTAAGCTAGTAGTGCGAAGATGCAAAATACTAGAGGAAATCATGGCAATCATGTCATGTGAGCAAATAATAGGCATAGGCAATTAACATGGCATATCACAAGCACAATTACAAAGCAAGATCAATGTATCATCATAGGAATGGATCACAAAGGAAACATGGCAAGAATAAGCAATATCTCCACCAAGCTTGCAAATACACATACAAGTAGTAGAATCAATCATCATGTGTAATGCAAATCATGGGTCACAAATGCATGGTAAAGGCATAGGAATAAGCATGTCATGCAAAGTGAACATGGCAAGTTGGGCATAAAATATGTAATGGACAATGACCCATAACCATGTGAGGGCCATGTAGAAGAAATGCGCAAAGTCCTTGCGCGAATGGAATAGTGGGGAGTGTAATCCATGGGATCCCAAATCATCGTTGCTCTCAAGAGCTTGTTTCGTCAACTCATGGGATTGTGAGCTTGACGAGTGTTCATAAGTACCTACAAAAAACAAAGGCAAAGGGAAAATTGTATGTGCGTGGTATATGTACACACCATCCATTATGATGCATACGTGCATGTGTTCGAAACCTGACTCTCCTATACACCCCCTGTTTCCAAAGTTATTCCTCGCGCGTGGTCTCATATGTCATTCACAAGCCACCTTTCGAGATATCATCAATTCTGGTATCAGACACAAAACTTATTTCCATTGCTCTGGACCCCTTTTATACTTTGTTTCAGGCATCGAACGATTGCCTACCCGCTTGAAACTTCTCATGGTACCTTCTTACTTTGCTCTCGATATTTTCTTAAATTCCAGTTCGAGAGTTACTTTCCGCCACCTTCCCCGATGTTAGCTATCAGATAGTCAACCTTGCAGAGGTCCGTTCTCCCGGAATACCCCCTTTATTCTTTCGTAAGTACGACGGAGTTCCCAAAGAAAGGATGACGGCTTTGTCATGATGGCCTGAAGCAAAGGAATGAAGACGTCAATGTAATGGATCGACCTCTTCGAGAAGAGCAACCAACACCGAGAAGACCCGTTAGAACTTCGTAACCAAATCCCTTCCCCCTAACACTACCTCTTAAATCTCGGGACGAGATTTCTTGTAGTGGAGGAGAATTGTGACGCCCGAGTAATTAAGCTACAGTGAACCTCTGTTAATGATGCCATGTCACCTCGGTTACTGTCGATAAACTCGCGTTAGTTTAAAACAGATTCAAATTCAAATTCAAAATCAAGCAAACAATAAAAGTTTTCATATATTAAAACTAAAATGTTCGGAGTGAGCCAAATAATGCATAGGTAATTATGGTGGAGAAACCACACTTTTATAAAATGTTTAAATACTCTAAAATGAATAAAACAGTAGCAAATACAATTATTTAAATGCTTTTAAAATAATAAAAAAATTCAAATCTAAATTGTTATAAGTATTAAACTATTGAGGTAGTGACATAATTTGTAGCATCTATTTAGGTGCCACTTTGGTATTTTACTAAAACTAAAATAAAAGGGAACTAAAAGAAAACAGAAAAGAAATAAAATAAGTAGAAAGAAAATAAACAAATAATTGAAATGAAATCCCCCCGGCCTAACTAGGCCTTGGCCCAGCTGGCCAGCCCAGCTCGCCCCCCTGGCCTATGACTTCCCCGGTCGAAACCCTAACCGCACCCACGATCCCCACTACCCCCCTCTCGGTCCACTCCTCCCCCACCCGCATGATCTCCTCGATCCTCTCCCCCCACAACCCGATCTAGATCGGGCAACTGCCCCTACCCCATCGCCCCACATCGCCAGCACCCCGATCCCGTCGCCGGACTTCCCCACCGCCGCGACGCCCGCGTCGACCCCCTCCCTTGCGGCCACCATCGCACCTTCGTCGGATCTCCACCAAACCCGCCGCCGCTCGCCGTCCCTGGAACCTCCTCGACACCGTCTGCCTTGATCCCCTTCGTCGGACACCGCCGCTACCTCGCCATCGATCCTCCTGACTCCGGCACCCCCTGGCTCCCCTGAGCCCCTGTCGGCCCTCTATGAGCCCCCACATCCTCCCCTCTTCCCTTGAGCTCTGGCTCCCCCACTAGCTAGCCCCGCTACCGCGTCCGAGAACTCGTCGCCGCCGTTTGACTCTCCACCGTGGCCACAACCCGCAGGACTCGCGACCGAGCTTTGCCTCGTGTTCCTGGACTCCCCAGGAACCATCTGATGCCCTTTGGTCGCCTCGCCATATGCTGCAACCTTGAAACCGAGCTCGCCGAGATCCGACCATCGCCATTGCCCGTCGTCGGCGTCGCTTGGGACCTCCCTCACTCCCACCCCTAGGACCGTTGGACGCGGGACTTCACGCGCGTTCGAACGCGACCAGCGACGCCCGTTTTGGTGGCATGTAACCCATTTCCGGCGACATCCCATGCGTCGTCGCCGTGTTTTGGTCGCCGACGACTAAACGTCGGCGCCGCTGACGTGTCCGCTTAACCCAGCCGCTTATGACGCCAGTGCCACTGACTGCTGGGACCTGCCTTCTAATTAATCACAACTTAAGTAAACTGGCTAATTAAATAACCTAAATACTCCCTGACATGTGGGGCCTCCCCTCTAATTAGCCCTGGGTTAAATTTAACTACTGATTAAATGGTTGAGACAATGACAGGTGGGACCACTCCACTGTTCTAGTGGATAAGGCTGTCTTGTCAGCGGCTGACTCAGCTGACTGGACCCACCAGTCAGCCTCTCAGTCGCATTTGCTGGGTACACTTCTGTGTACCCATAGTAATTAAATATTAATTTATTTTCGAATTAAATTAAATCCAGAAATTAGTAAATCAGTTAAAAGTTTGAAAATTAATATAAAATAAACCGTAACTCGGATGGAAAAACTTTGTACATGAAAGTTGCTCAGAACAACGAGACGAATCCGAATATGCAGCCTGTTTGTCTGCCACACATCCCTAGCATAGCAAACATGCAACTTTCCACCTCCGATTCATCTGTCCGAAAACGCGAAACACCGGGGATACTTTCCCAGATGTTTCCCCCCTTTTGCCGATATCACCTACTACCGCGTTAGGGCACATCTAGCACCGCGTTTGTCATGTTATGCTTTGTGATGCTTTGATTGCTCTGTTATTTATTGTGTTCCCCCTTCGTTACTTCTTTCCGGTAGACCCTGAGACCGATGCCGGTACCCCTGTGATCGACTACATCGACGACGAACCCTTTTAGCCAGAGCAACTAGGCAAGCCCCCCCCCCCTTGATCACCAGATATCGCCTATTCTTCTCTATACTACTTGCATTAGAGTAGTGTAGCATGTTACTGCTTTCCGTTAATCCTATTCTGCCGCATAGCCTGTCTTTGCCACTACTGTTGTTACCTTTACCTGCAATCCTACATGCTTAGTATAGGATGCTAGTATTCCATTTGTGGCCCTACATTCTTTTCCGTCTGCCTTGCTATACTATCGGGCCGTGATCACTCGGGAGGTGATCACGGGTATATACTTATATACTTTACATGACACCTGTGGTGACTAAAGTCGGGTAGGCTCTTGGAGTACCCGCGAGTGGATCTTTGTGGCGCAGCGACAGGGCAGGTTGAGACCACCTAGGTGAGAGGTGGGCCTGGCCCTGGTCGGCATTCGCGGTTACTTCATAATAACACGCTTAACGAGATCTTGGTATTTGATCTGAGTCTGGCCACTGGCCTATACGCACTAACCAACTACGCGGGAATAGTTATGGGCACTCGGCGTCGTGCTATCAGCCGAAGCCTTCGTGACGTCAGCGACCAAGCGGCGCACGCCGGATTGGACTGGAACGCCTGCTAGGCTAGGTCTGCTTCCGGCCGCCCATGCAACGTGCATGTGTGCAATGGGCGATGGGCCCAGACCCCTGCGCCATAGGATTTAGACCGGCGTGCTGACCTCTCTATTGTGCCTAGGTGGGGCTGCAACGTGTTGATCTTCCGAGGCCGGGCATGACCGAGGAAAGTGTGTCCGGCCAAATGGGGTCGAGCGTGTTGGGTTATGTGGTGCACCCCTGCAGGGAAGTTTATCTATTCGAATAGCCGTGTCCCTCGGTAAAAGGATGACCCAGAGTTGTACCTTGACCTTATGACAACTAGAACCGGATACTTAATAAAACACACCCTTCCAAGTGCCAGATATAACCCGGTGATCGCTCTCACACAGGGCGACGAGGGGAGGATCGCCGGGTAGGATTATGCTATGCGATGATACTTGGTGAACTTACCATCTACTCTCTTCTTCATGCTGCAAGATGGAGGCTGCCAGAAGCGTAGTCTTCGACAGGACTAGCTATCCCCCTCTTATTCTGGCATTCTGTAGTTCAGTCCATCGATATTGCCTCTTTACACATATACCCATGCATATGTAGTGTAGATCCTTGCTTGCGAGTACTTTGGATGAGTACTCACTGTTGCTTTTCTCCCTCTTTTCCCCCTTTCCCTTCTACCTGGTTGTCGCAGCCAGATGCTAGAGCCCAGGAGCCAGACGCCACCATCGACGGCAACTCCTACTACACTGGAGGTGTCTACTACTACGTGTAGGCCGCTGACGACGACCAGGAGTAGTTTAGGAGGATCCCAGGTAGGAGGCATGTGCCTCTTTCGATCTGTATCCCAGTTTGTGCTAGACTCCTTAAGGCAAACTTGTTTACTTATGTCTGTACTCAGATATTGTTGCTTCCGCTGACTCGTCTATGACCGAGGACTTGTATTCAAGCCCTCGAGGCCCCTGGCTTGTATTATGATGCTTGTATGACTAATTTTATTTTTAGAGTTGTGTTTTGATATCTTCCCATGAGTCCCCGATCTTGATCGTACATGTTCGCGTGTATGATTAGTGTATGATTGAATCGGGGGCGTCACAAGTTGGTATCAGAGCGGACTGCTTGTAAGAATCCCCCTTCCAAACTCCTTGGCCGAAGTTGAGTCTAGACAGTGAAAAACTTTTACTAACATGGTTGTGCGGCTTACGGGCCCACGTCACCATTGGGTGGTATTAGGATCTTTTATTTCTCGTCTATACTCTGGGACTCTTATCTCTCTTCTACTCGGGTTAAATGGTTTTACTAACTCTAACTCTAGGTTCTCGTAACTACTTCCTCCCGGATGGCCACTCGATACAGATGATCGCTTGATACAATATAAGATTCCGAAGTTACTCTCCGATGTTCCCTCGATACTTTGTGCCATCCCTCTTGCAATTCCATTCCGTTGATAAACCCTAATGGATAACCAAGTACACTTGCCATTCATACAATTATTCCCCGTTGATCTTGTTATTACAAGATACCCTGAAATTCTCTCTATTGTTCAGAGAATACTTTGTGCCTACTGCCTTGAAGTTCCTTGCCGCAGAAATACCCCTACGGATAATTCCTTGCGCTTATCGAGTATCCGTTCATCCCCACTTGATCATGTGTTTCACAAAAGTCTTCGAATTACCACCGATCTTTTGAAAATCCTCAGTAGCCTATTGCTCTTGAAATTCTTGCTTGCTTACATGGTTAATCCCATTAAGTCTAGTAATCTTGTTGTCATCCTTTGTGTTTATCATTTTGAGTCCGTTGATTCGATATGTTTGTGAATGCTCGCATTCCTCAGTCAAATCCTAGAATTCATCCTTCCGGCTCATTGTCAGTTTGAACATGAACTGGTTCTCAACCAATTAAATTACCGTCGATTGTACCCCTAAGTCTATTCAACTTATCCACCCTTAATCAGAGCATTTGCTTCTGATCCCTTAAATTTGAAATCATAATTCCTTTGCGTTTGAGTTTTGAATTAGTCAGTTGTTTCTGTAATCCAATGCCCTTGCATTGTTTCTTCCTCTGATAGTGTGTCGATGCTCACATCAGCTCTGTTATGGACCGTTAGATCCTTTGCTGAATTATCATCTGACAGTGTCCTTCTTCTATGAAAATCTCGAGAAGTCTTTTCTCTGATACATAATACCATTGGTAAATCCTATTCTCTGATTTGGCCAACCATGCTCTGCTTTCGAGCTGGTGATAATTACTATTGAAGCTTGTGGTATATGTTTCCACGATACCCCGATGGGTTGAACCTATGCCTTCCTTAATATGTGTGAACTCGAAATTTTTCACGAGTCATACTCTTTTGGTATTTTGCCAGATAAAATTTCAATACGACAACTTTTTCGAAAATGAGAAGTGAATGAAAGGTTATGCATTGGAGAAGTGGGAGTCAACCTTGAACTTTGTGTTCATGCCCATGGACACGATGTAGATCGTATCATTAAAGCTTCTCTTCAATTAAATATTCCCTTGGTATAAGTTCATCTTATATCTGGGATCTGGCCTTCTGCAATCGTGGTTCCGACCATGATTGTTCTCCTTTGATTCCATTTCTCAGACAAGATGAAGTACTTGTCTTCTGCAGATCATTTCACGTGTCCACCGTCTACTCTGCTCTACCGTCGAGTATTACACTCTGGTATCTCGAGAATATCACCGAACTACATAACTTCTTGTGAGTTCTTCATCAACTATTATTTCTCAATGATTCCAATTTTCTCCGGGTTTTGAGTTGTTTGTCACTCGAAACACCGATAACTGAATCGAGTCCGTTCTACGGTTCAACTACTCTTTGTAATCCTTATTACCTGTGAGTTGTACTTGCTGATGTCATTCCCAACCGATTGGCTACATCATCATCGTCATGTTAAAGCTTAAACTGGGCTACTTGGTCCTTATTCGCAGAGCACAACTTTCGATGATGAGCTAAGCTTACGTCGATCTTCCTTGTCTAACCGTTTCACCTCAAACAACAAGCTTGATTCCGAGTTTGTGTCGTATCCGTGGTTTCAATAACTTTTCGCTCCATCCTTCCTTTTGCTTGATGTCGCCGATGAGTGATTATATATTCGTGAAACCTCTCGACAATTGTGTCATGATCATCATCAACATTCTGAGCTCTTCCAGGATATCAATTGAATTCATGATGAGAAATACCATCCTTGCCCTCGATGATGTGTGTTGTCATCGACCACATTATTGCCTTCCCTCCAACACAAACTTGTTCGTGTTCTGTGTTATACCTTGAGTTCCTTTGCTATCCAGCATTTCTTCTTCTTTACCTTGGAGTATTACCATCTTTTATATCAAGAATGTCATGAGGATTACTCCACCTCTTAAGAATTCTTGGTATAGTGATACTTCTCACCATCACCATTCTTTTTTGGTCCCCGTGTTGCTTCCAACAAGTGAATGGTGTTGTTTGGATTCTTTCCTTCTAGCAACCCTATTGCTTTGAAGTTAATGGTCGACATTTCATTCTTAGATCATTGGTTATCGAATCACCATTATAACATCGGTCATGCTACCTAAGCCCATATTTCGGATGCACCTTTCAACCAATGTTTAAATTGGGTATGTTTTCCTCGAGCATATCTCCTTATATCATTTGATCTGACAAATGTTATCTCTTTGTTCACATGATTGTGGAAATCCATCTTTTGGAAATCTCGATGAATTGTCATTTAGTTCATCAGCCACCATCTCATCCTATCCTTGGTTTAATGATGAACTCTTGTTTCGGAACTCGCTTCCATAGATCATTTCCAAGAATCTCATAATGTCCTCTCGTCAAATTGTGTTGAACCTTTTCTTCTCAGGCATCCTGAGTCTGAGGTATCCTGACACCAATCGGATCTGAATCTCAGTCAGATATGATGGTTGGGACATATTTCCAAGAGTTATAACATTGGTCTTTCTGTGGCCCGGCAAGGTGATGTCGTGCCTAGCACACCTGGCCGGAGGCCCTATTGTTATAAATTCCTTTTCAACAAGGTTATCCATTCTTCCATGAGGAAATTGTAAGACTTATTCTACAAGTTATTCCTGACGGATCCTTTGTGTTTCCAAAGTCTGATCTTCACCTGATGACCATGTCAATGCTATTTCGAAGCATGTCTATGGTACTTCGATTTTCAACAAGAACATTTGAAGCCAATGCTAAATGTTTCCTGCTCAATTATCCAAACACCGCTGTATGGGTAATGTCATGAAATTTCTCTCCCCTACCTAAAGAGTTTTCTACATTATATCCTGTCATGGATATCATGCTCTGCTTGTCTTTGGGAAGGATATACCCTTGAAATGTGTGTTTAAACACATTTTCCTTTTCATTGTTCTGTTTAATCTGATGATCACATTTCCCTTTTCATTGTTTTGGTTAACCTTTCTTGTGATCTATATGATCTAAACAGTAACATTCTTCTGCTTGTGTAAACACCTCGGTGTACAACTCTGTCAGTAAGACCCTGTTAATATTGTTGATGACATTCCGGTAGCCACCGATGGACGAGAACCTTGCCTAATGGTCCGCCACGTTCAACGAGCATGAAACTGGTTCTCTTCGTCCCTCCCCTTGGTACCAACGTTGTTGCCAACAAAACTGACAGGCTATCCTCTGACATACTTTGCTATCTTGACCGTGCAAATGTTAGCGCCTTCCTGCTTTTAACCCACATGGTGGGCCCATAACCCACAGTTCCACAGGATCGAAACCTGACTCTCCTATACACCCCCTGTTTCCAAAGTTATTCCTCGCGCGTGGCCTCATATGTAATTCACGAGCCACCTTTCGAGATATCATCAATTCTGGTATCAGACACAAAACTTATTCCCATTGCTCTGGACCCCTTTTACACTTTGTTTCAGGCATCGAACGATTGCCTACCCGCTTGAAACTTCTCATGGTACCTTCTTACTTTGCTCTCGATATTTTCTTAAGTTCCAGTTCGAGAGTTACTTTCCGCCACCTTCCCTGATGTTAGCTACCAGATAGTCAACCTTGCAGAGGTCCGTTCTCCCGGAATACCCCCTTTATTCTTTCGTAAGTACGACGGAGTTCCCGAAGAAAGGATGACGGCTTCGTCATGATGACCTGAAGCAGAGGAAGGAAGACGTCAATGTAATGGATCGACCTCTTCAAGAAGAGCAACCAACACCGAGAAGACCTGTTAGAATTTCGTAACCAAATCCCTTCCCCCTTACACTACCTCTTAAATCTCGGGATGAGATTTCTTGTAGTGGAGGAGAATTATGACGCCCGAGTAATTAAGCTACAGTGAACCTCTGCTAATGATGCCATGTCACCTCGGTTACTGTCGATAAACGCGCGTTAGTTTAAAACCGATTCAAATTCAAATTCAAAATCAAGCAAACAATAAAAGTGTTCATATATTAAAACTAAAATGTTCGGAGTGAGCCAAATAATGCATAGGTAATTATGGCGGAGAAACCACACTTTTATAAAAATTTTAAATACTCTAAAATGAATAAAACAGTAGCAAATACAATTATTTAAATGCTTTTAAAATAATAACAAAATTCAAATCTAAATTGTTATAAGTATTAAACTATTGAGGTAGTGACATAATTTGTAGCATCTATTTAGGTGCCACTTTGGTATTTTACTAAAACTAAAATAAGAGGGAACTAAAAGAAATAAAATAAGTAGAAAGAAAATAAACAAATAATTAAAATGAAATCCCCTCCGGCCTAACTAGGCCTTGGCCCAGCTGGCCAGCCCAGCTCGCCCCCCTGGCCTATGACTTCCCCGGTCGAAACCCTAACCGCACCCACGATCCCCACTACTCCCCTCTCGGTCCACTCCTCCCCCCACCAGCACGATCTCCTCGCTCCTCTCCTCCCACAACCCAATCTAGATCGGGCAACTGCCCCTACCCCATCGCCCCACATCGCCAGCACCCCGATTCCGTCGCCGGACTTCCCCACCGCCGTGACGCCCACGTCGACCCCCTCCCCTGCGGCCACCATCGCACCTTCGTCGAATCTCCACCAACCCCGCCGCCGCTCACCGTCCCTGGAGCCGCCTCGACGCCGTCTGCCTCGACCCCCTTCGTCGGACACCGCCGCTACCTCGTCGTCAATCCTCTCGACTCTGGCACCCCTAGCTCCCCTGAGCCCCCTGCCGGCCCTCTGTGAGCCCCCCACATCCTCCCCTCTTCCCTTGAGCTCTGGCTCCCCCACTAGCTAGTCCCGCTACCGCGTCTGAGAACTCGTCGCCGCCGTTGGACTCTCCACCGTGGCCACAGCCCGCAGGACTCGCGACTGAGCTTTGCCTCGTGTTCCTGGACTCCCCAGGAACCATCTGATGCCCTTTGGTCGCCTCGCCATATGCTGCAACCTTGAAACCGAGCTCGCCGAGATCCGGCCATCGCCATTGCCCGTGGTCGGCGTCGCTTGGGACCTCCCTCACTCCCACCCCTAGCACCGTTGGACGCGGGACTTCACGCGCGTTCGAACGCGACCAGCGACGCCCGTTTTGGTGGCCTATAACCAATTTCCGGCCACATCCCATGCGTCGTCGCCGTGTTTTGGTCGCCGGCGACTAAACGTCGGCGCCGCTGACGTGCCCGCTTGACCCAGCCGCTTATGACGCCAGTGCCACTGACTGCTTTATAGTAATTCAATATTAATTTATTTTCGAATTAAATTAAATCCAGAAATTAGTAAATCAGTTAAATGTTTGAAAATATAAAATAAACCGTAACTCGGATGGAAAAACTTTGTACATGAAAGTTGCTCAGAACAACGAGACGAATCCGAATACATAGCATGTTCGTCCGCCACACATCCCTAGCATAGCAAACACGCAACTTTCCCCCTTCGATTCATCTGTCCGAAAACGCAAAACACCAGGGATACTTTCCCGGATGTTCCCCCCTTTTGCCGATATCACCTAGTACCGCGTTAGGGCACATCTAGCACCGCATTTGTCATGTTATGCTTTGTGATGCTTTGATTGCTCTGTTATTTATTGTGTTCCCCCTTCGTTACTTCTTTCCGGTAGACCCTGAGACCGATGCCAGTACCCCTGTGATCGACTACATCGACGACGAACCCTTCTTGCCCGAGCAACCAGGCAAGCCCCCCCCCTGATCACCAGATATCGCCTATTCTTCTCTATACTGCTTGCATTAGAGTAGTGTAGCATGTTACTGCTTTCCGTTAATCCTATTCTACCGCATAGCGTGTCTTTGCCACTACTGTTGTTACCTTTACCTGCAATCCTACATGCTTAGTATAGGCTGCTAGTATTCCATCTGTGGCCCTACATTCTTGTCCGTCTGCCTTGCTATACTATCGGGCCATGATCACTCGGGAGGTGATCACAGGTATATACTTATATACTTTACACGATACGTGTGGTGACTAAAGTCGGGTCGGCTCTTGGAGTACCCGCGAGTGGATCTTTGTGGCGGAGCGACAGGGCAGGTTGAGACCACCTAGGCGAGAGGTGGGCCTGGCCCTGGTCAGCGTTCACGGTTACTTCATAATAACACGCTTAACGAGATCTTGGTATTTGATCTGAGTCTGGCCACTGGCCTATACACACTAACCAACTACGCGGGAACAGTTATGGGCACTCAGCGTCGTGGTATCAGCTGAAGCCTTCGTGACGTCAGCGACTGAGCGGCACGCGCCGGATTGGACTGGAACGCCTGCTAGGCTAGGTCTGCTTGCGGCCGCCCACGCAACGTGCAGGTGTGCAATGGGCGATGGGCCCAGACCCCTGCGCCATAGGATTTAGACCGGCGTGCTGACCTCTCTATTGTGCCTAGGTGGGGCTGCGACGTGTTGATCTTCCGAGGCCGGGCATGACCCAGGAAAGTGTGTCCGGCCAAATGGGACCGAGCGTGTTGGGTTATGTGGTGCACCCGTGCAGGGAAGTTTATCTATTCGAATAGCCGTGTCCCTCGATAAAAGGACGACCCGGAGTTGTACCTTGACCTTATGACAACTAGAACCGGATACTTAATAAAACACACCCTTCCAAGTGCCAGATATAACCTGGTGATTGCTCTCACACAGGGCGACGAGGGGAGGATCGCCGGGTAGGATTATGCTATGCGATGATACTTGGTGAACTTACCATCTACTCTCTTCTTCATGCTGCAAGATGGAGGCTGCCAGAAGCGTAGTCTTCGACAGGACTAGCTATCCCCCTCTTATTCTGGCATTATGTAGTTCAGTCCACCGATATTGCCTCTTTACACATATACCCATGCATATGTAGTGTAGATCCTTGCTTGCGAGTACTTTGGATGAGTACTCACGGTTGCTTTTCTCCCTCTTTTCCCCTTTCCCTTCTACCAGGTTGTTGCACCCAGATGCTGGAGCCCAGGAGCCAGACGCCACCATCGACGACGACTCCTACTACACTGGAGGTGTCTACTACTACGTGCAGGCCGCTGACGACGACCAGGAGTAGTTTAGGAGGATCCCAGGTAGGAGGCTTGTGCCTCTTTCGATCTGTATCCCAGTTTGTGCTAGCCTCCTTAAGGCAAACTTGTTTACTTATGTCTGTACTCAGATATTGTTGCTTCCACTGACTCGTCTATGATCGAGCACTTGTATTCGAGCCCTCGAGGCCCCTGGCTTGTATTATGATGCTTGTATGACTAATTTTATTTTTAGAGTTGTGTTGTGATATCTTCCCGTGAGTCCCCGATCTTGATCGTATGTGTTTGCGTGTATGATTAGTGTACGATTGAATCGGGGGCGTCACAGTTGGTTAGCACGAAATATCCAATGCTAAAATGAATGAGAAGTGTGATATAGAAACATGTCATCCATCGTGCAATGATAATTGTTGTGCTCAACATGATTGGGACGCAAATTATAGCAAGTGTGTGGCACAACAATAGCATTTTTATTCATGGGATGCATATGGTGCACACAATCATGGGGATCATGCAATTCATAGGATGTAGCAAAATCTTCTAATGGGTATGAGGAAACTATGGGGGTCTCTTCATGAGTAATAGCGGAAGCATAATATGGAGAAAAAGTGACAACATGGCAAACAATGCATGTCCGAAGTTAGGTGGTCATGGCATGGCATATGAGATAAATGATGCAAAGGAAGCATATCAATATCATCACGAGAAAAACAAATGCCAATAACCATGGGCTTGTCATCTATGCCATATGTGCAAATTGGCTTTATTTTAATGGCATATGCATAGTCACTATGATGAGATTGGAATGATGCAATATGGGAGATCTCACTCATAGCATATGACAAGTTCAATGCATTTTCAAACATAATGTGACCAATAGAATTTTCACATGCTATCCTATGGAGCATAGCATCGCAACTAGGTAATTCGACATGCTCGACATCATATTCATCATAAATGGGTGGCATATCGAAACAAGTAGAGGATGTAGTATGTGATGAATCCATAAGGTGATCAACGGCATGCAAGCAATCATTTGCAAGATAGTCCACTAGTGGGACAAGTGAAGTACCATCACCTATGTTACCTCTGTCATTCCACTCATGTGGTGTAGGTGAGGTGTCAAAGACCAAATTGTGGTCAACGTCATCATCGTGATGGAACCATGTGGGGGTTCATCATAGTCCACCATGGCCATCATCTTGTCCAAAGGAAGGATGAAGTCGTCGAGCATCGGCGCGTCATCATATATGGGACCTAGAACCAAATGATAAGATACAATAGAGGTGGAGGTTAAGTTGTTAGAAATCGAAATCGCCTCACATGCCCTATCAACTACCTCACTCTCTCTATGTGGTGGTGGCTCACTCCCTTCCTCAAGGTAGGTGCACTCAATGTCACATATGGTGGAGTCACTCAAATCACTCAAGTGGTGGTGGTGGTGGCTCTCCTCACATGGGAATTGGGGTAACTCGTAATATATGGGGCTAGTGGTGAAGTCACTCTCACTCTCAGTATGGTGGATATGTCACTCAACTCATCACCGTACGCCTCCTCGGTTGAAGGGAAAATTCCATGCTCAACCATGTCATAGTCGTCGCCGTGGATGAAGGCCGAAGATGGCACATCATCACTCTCCTCCAAGACCAAAGATAATGTCTCATGTGCGATGTCATAGGTTGACTCGGAGTAAGAGTCCCAATGGGGAGCCATCTTCATGTTGTTGAAGAGGTTTGTGTTTGTCACCGTAGTCGAAGGGGATGGCCCTTGCTCGACCGTCTTGTCGTCGCCTTGTATGAGGCCCATATAATGTGGCACCTTGTAGCTCGTCTCTGTGACCGAAGGGAGTTTCCCATGCTCGGCCATCTTCCTTGAGGGGCTTCTGATACGTCTCCAACGTATCTATAATTTTTTATTGTTCCATGCTATTATATTATCTATTTTGGATGTTTTATATGCATTAATATGATATTTTATATGATTTTTGGGACAACCTATTAACCTAGAGCCCTGTGTCAGTTCCTGTTTTTTCCTTATTTAGAGTTTCGCAGAAGAGGAATACCAAACAGAGTCCAAATGGAATGAAACTTTTGCGATGATTTTTCTTGGACCAGAAGACATCCAAAGGGCTTGGAGTGCACGTCGGGATAGCCACGAGGCGGCCACAAGGTCGGGAGGCGTGCCCAGGGGGTAGGGCGCGCCCCCACCCTTGTGGGCCCCTCGTGACTCCACCGACCTATTTCTTCCGCCTATATATTCTCAAATATCCCAAAACCTTCCAGGGGAGCCACGAAACCACTTTTCCACCACTGCAACCTTCTGTACCCGTGAGATCCCATCTAGAGGCCTATTCCGGCATCCTGCCGGAGGGGGATTCGATCACGGAGGGCTTCTACATCAACACCACTGCCTCTCCGATGAAGCGTGAGTAGTTTACCACAGACCTACGGGTCCATAGCTAGTAGCTAGATGGCTACTTCTCTCTCTTTGATTCTCAATACCATGTTCTCCTCGATGTTCTTGGAGATCTATTCGATGTAATACTCTTTTGTGGTGTGTTTGCCGAGATCCGATGAATTGTGGATTCATGATTAGCTTACCTATGAATATTATTTGAATCTTCACTGAATTCTTATATGCATGATTGGATATCTTTGCAAGTCTCTTCGAACTATCGATTTGGTTTGGCCAACTACATTGGTTTTTCTTGCACTGGGAGAAGTGCTTAGCTTTGGGTTCAATATTGCGGTGCTTGATCCTAGTGACAGAAGGGGAACCGACACGTATTGTATTGTTGCCATCGAGGATAACAAGATGGGGTTTTCATCATATTGCTTGAGTTAATCCCGCTACACATGTCATCATACTTAATGCGTTACTCTGTTCTTATTAACTTAATACTCTAGATGCAGGCAAGAGTCGGTCGATGTGTGGAGTAATAGTAGTAGATGCAGAATCGTTTCGGTCTACTTGACACGGACGTGATGCCTATATTCATGATCATTGCCTTAGATATCGTCATAACTTTGCGCTTTTCTATCAATTGCTCGGCATTAATTTGTTCACCCATTGTAATAATTTCTATCTTGAGGGAAGCCTCTAGTGAAACCTATGGCCCCTGGGTCTATTTTACATCATATTAGTTTCCCGTCGACTTGCCAATTTCTGTCGCCGTTCCACTATTTTGCAATCTTTTACTTTCCATTCCATAAACCAAAAATACCAAAAATATTACTTTACCGTTCATCCATCTCTATCAGATCTCACTTTGCAAATAACCGTGAAGGGATTGACAACCCCTTTGTCGCGTTGGGTGCAAGTTGGTGTTTGTTTGTGCAGGTATTCGGTGACTTGCGCGTTGTCTCCTACTGGATTGATACCTTGGTTCTCAAAAGTTGAGGGAAATACTTACTCTACTTTGCTGCATCACCCTTTCCTCTTCAAGGGAAAAACGAACGCAAGCTCAAGAGGTAGCAGGAAGAATTTCTGGCGCCGTTGCCGGGGAGATCTACGCCAAGTAAAGACATACCAAGTACCCATCATAAACTCTCATCTCTTGCATTACATTATTTGCCATTCGCCTCTCGTTTTCCTCTCCCCACTTCTAAAATGATTTTCGAAAAAAATTGCCTTTTCTTTGCCCCTCTTCCTTTCGTCTTCTTCTGCTTCTTGTGTGATCGTGTGTTGGATTGCTCGCTTTGTCACAATGACTCCTCCAAAAAAACGTTGACCCTCACCTTAGGAGGATAGACGAAATTGAAAATAATGTTAGAAGCTTCATGTCTTTGCAATTTGAGCACAACAATTTCTATAGAAACGAGCTCAAGGAGCAGAAAGTTTTATGGAATACATGAATAAAGAGCTTGATGATATGTCTAAAGAATTTCATGGTTTGAGATCTCAGTTTGCACATCTTGAAAATTTAGTAGGTCAAATTTCTGATAACCAAGCTACTTCAGTAAACAAAATGGCCGCCAAACCAGAGGCTTTGAATAATGATGAAGATCTTAAAGTGATTGATGTGACTCCTATTGAATCTTTGTTTTCCAATGTAAATCTTGAGAAAGATGGGACTGGAGATGAGTCAACTTTAGTTAGAAGGCGTCCCAATGATTCGGAGTTTTTAGATCTTGATGCCAAAAATTGATAAAAGTGGGATTGGAGAGGTCAAAACTTTAAGTAGCAATGAACCCACACTTTTGGATTTGAAGGAATTTAATTATGATAATTGTTCTTTAATAGATTGTATTTACTTGTTGCAATCCATGTTGAATTCTCCTCATGCTTATAGTCGAAATAAAGCTTTTACTAAACATATCGTTGATGCTATGATGCAATCTTTTGAAGAAAAGCTTGAATTGGAAGTTTCTATCCCTAGAAAACTTTATGATGAGTGGGAAACTACAATTAAGATTAAGATTAAAGATTATGAATGCCATGCTTTGTGTGATTTGGGTGCTAGTGTTTCCACGATTCCAAAAGCTTTATGTGATGTGTTAGGTTTCCGTGAATTTGATGATTGTTCCTTAAGTTTGAATCTTGCGGATTCCACTATTAAGAAACCTATGGGAAGAATTAATGATGTTCTTATTGTTGCAAACTGGAATTATGTGCCCGTATATTTCATTGTTCTTGATATAGATTGCAATCCTACATGTCCTATTATTCTTGGTAGACCTTTCCTTAGAACGATTGGTACAATTATTGATATGAAAGAAGGCAACATTAGATTTCAATTTCTGTTAAGGAAAGGCATGGAACACTTCCCAAGAAAGAAAATTAAATTGCCTTATGAATCTATTATGAGAGCCACTTATGGATTGCATGCCAAAGATGACAACACCTAAATCTATTCGTGTTTTATGCCTAGCTAAGGGCGTTAAACAATAGCGCTTGTTGGGAGGCAACCCAACTTTATTTTATGTTTTTTCTTTTTAGGTTCTATTTTGCTTTGAATAATTCATCTAGCCTCTGGTTAGATGTGGTTTTGTGTTTCAATTAGTGTTTGTGCCAAGTAAGACCTTCGGGATAGCTTACGGTAATAATTGATTTGATCTTGCTGAAAAAGCAGAAACTTTTGCACTCAGTCCCAGAATTATATAAAATCACAAAAGCGTGATAAAATCCTGAATTGTGTATAGTAGATTGATATAAAAATTGCCTAGGACGTCCTAATTTTTCAGGATTTTTGGAGTTACATAAGTATGCGAACTTTCAAGATTACTATAAACTATTCTGTTTTTGACAGATTCTGTTTTTCGCGTGTTGTTTGCTTATTTTGATGCATCTATGGCTAGTATCGGGGCATATAAACCATGGAAAAGTTGGAATACAGTATATATTACACCAATATAAATAAAGAATGAGTTCACAGCAGTACCAAAAGTGGTGGTTTATTTTCTTATACTAACGGAGCTTACGAGATTTTCTGTTGAGTTTTGTGTTGTGAAGTTTTCAAGTTTTGGGTAAGGATTCGATGGACTATGGAATAAGGAGTGGTAAGAGCCTAAGATTGGGGATGCCCAAGGCACCCCAAGGTAATATTCAAGGATACCAAGAGCCTAAGCTTGGGGATGCCCTGGGAAGGCATCCCCTCTTTCGTCTTCGTCTATCGGTAACTTTACTTGAGGCTATATTTTTATACACCACATGATATGTGTTTTGCTTGGAGCATCTTGTATGATTTGAGTCTTTGCTTTTTAGTTTGCCACAATCATCCTTGTTGTACACACCTTTTGAGAGAGACACGCGTGAATCGTGATTTATTAGAATACTCTATGTGCTTCACTTACATCTTTTGAGCTAGGCAAATTTGCTCTAGTTCTTCACTTATATCTTTTTAGAGCACGGCGGTGGTTTTGTTTTATAGAAATTGATGAACTCTCGCACTTCACTTATATTATTTTGAGATTCCTTAAAACAGCATTGTAATTTGCTTTGGTTATAAAATTAGTCCTAATATGATAGGCATCCAAGAGGGATATAATAAAAACTTTCATATAGAGTGCATTGAATACTATGAGAAGTTTGATTCCTTACGATTGTTTTGAGATATGAAGATGGTGATATTAGAGTCATGCTAGTAAGTAGTTGTGAATTTGAGAAATACTTGTGTTAAAGTTTGTGAGTCCCGTAGCAAGCACGTATGGTGAACCGTTATGTGATGAAGTCGGAGCATGATTTATGTATTGATTGTCTTCCTTATGAGTGGTGGTCGGGGACGAGCGATGGTCTTTTCCTACCAATCTATCCCCCTAGGAGCATGCGCGTAGTACTTTGTTTTGATGACTAATATTTTTTTAATAAGTATGTGAGTTCTTTATGACTAATGTTGAGTCCATGGATTATACGCACTCTCACCTTTCCGCCATTGCTAGCCTCTCTAGTACCGCGCAACTTTCGCCGGTACCATATACCTTCCTAAAAACAGCCACCATACCTACCTATTATGGCATTTCCATAGCCATTCTGAGATATATTGCCATGCAACTTTCCAGTGTTCTGTTTATATGACACGCTCCATTATTGTCATATTGCTTTGCATGATCATGTAGTTGACATCGTATTTGTGGCAAAGCCACCATTCATAATTCTTTCATACATGTCACTCTTGATTCATTGCACATCCCGATACGACGCCGGAGGCATTCATATAGAGTCATATTTTGTTCTAAGTATTGAGTTGTAAGTAAGTAAAAGTGTGATGATCTTCATTATTAGAGCATTGTCCCATGTGAGGAAAGGATGATGGAGACTATGATTCCCCCACAAGTCGGGATGAGACTCGGACCAAAAAAAAGAGGCCAAAAAAATGAGAGAAGGCCCAAAGAAAAAAATGTGAGAAAAGAGAGAAGGGACAATGTTACTATCCTTTTACCCCACTTGTGCTTCAAAATAGCACCATGATCTTCATGATAGAGAGTCTCCTATGATATCACTTTCATATACTAGTGGGAATTTTCATTATAGAACTTGGCTTGTATATTCCAATGATGGGCTTCCTCAAATTGCCCTAGGTCTTTGTGAGCAAGCGAGTTGGATGCACACCCACTTAGTTTCTTTTTGAGCTTTCATAAACTTATAGCTCTAGTGCATCCGTTGCATGGCAATCCCTACTCACTCACATTGATATCTATTGATGGGCATCTCCATAGCCCGTTGATACGCCTAGTTGATGTGAGACTATCTCCTTCTTTTTGTCTTCTCCACAACCACCTTCTATTCCACCCATAGTGCCATGTCCATGGCTCACGCTCATGTATTGCGTGAAAGCTGAAAAAGTTTGAGAACGTCAAAAGTATGAAACAATTGCTTGGCTTGTCATCGGGGTTGTACATGATTTAAATATGTTGTGTGATGAAGATGGAGTATAGCCAGACTATATGATTTTGTAGGTATAAGCTTTCTTTGGCCATGTTATTTTGAGAAGACATAATTATTTTATTAGTATGCTTGAAGTATTATTGTTTTTATGTCAATATTAAACTTTTGTTTTAAATCATACGGATCTGAACATTCATGCCACAATAAAGAGAATTACATGGATAAATATGTTAGGTAGCATTCCACATCAAAAAATTGGTTTTTATCATTTACCTACTCGAGGACGAGCAGGAATTAAGCTTGGGGATGCTTGATACGTCTCCAACGTATCTATAATTTTTTATTGTTCCATGCTATTATATTATCTGTTTTGGATGTTTTATATGCATTAATATGCTATTTTATATGATTTTTGGGACTAACCTATTAACCTAGAGCCCAGTGCCAATTCCTGTTTTTCCCTTGTTTTAGAGTTTCACACAAAAGGAATACCAAACGGAATGAAACTTTCGCGATGATTTTTCTTGGACCAGAAGACATCCAGAGGGCTTGGAGTGCACATCAGGAAACCCATGAGGCGGCCACAAGGTCGGGAGGCACGCCCAGGGGGTAGGGCGCGCCCCCCAACCTTGTGGGCCCCTCGTGACTCCACCGGCCTATTTATTCCGCCTATATATTCTCAAATATCCCAAAACCTTCCAGGGGAGCCACGAAAACACTTTTCCACCGCTGCAACCTTCTGTACCCGTGAGATCCGGCATCCTGCCGGAGGAGGATTCGATCACGGAGGGCTTCTACATCAACACCATTACCTCTTCGATGAAGCGTGAGTACTTTACCACAGACCTACGGGTCCATAGCTAGTAGCTAGATGGCTTCTTCTCTCTGTTTGATTCTCAATCATGTTCTCCTCGATGTTCTTGGAGATCTATTCGATGTAATACTCTTTTGCGGTGTGTTTGCCGAGATCCGATGAATTGTGGATTTATGATTAGCTTATCTATGAATATTATTTGAATCTTCTCTGAATTCTTATATGCATGATTTGATATCTTTGCAAGTCTCTTTGAACTATTGATTTGGTTTGGCCAACTACATTGGTTTTTCTTGCAATGGGAGAAGTGCTTAGCTTTGGGTTCAATCTTGCGGTGCTCGATCCTAATGACAGAAGGGGAACCGACATGTATTGTATTGTTGCCATCGAGGATAACAAGATGGGGTTTTCATCATATTGCTTGAGTTAATCCCGCTACATCATGTCATCTTACTTAATGTGTTACTCTGTTCTTATGAACTTAATACTCTAGATGCAGGCAGGAGTCGGTCGATGTGTGGAGTAATAGTAGTATATGCAGAATCATTTCGGTCTACTTGACACGGACGTGATGCCTATATTCATGATCATTGCCTTAGATATCGTCATTACTTTGCGCTTTTCTATCAATTGCTCAGCAGTAATTTGTTCACCCACCATAATAATTTCTATCTTGAGAGAAGCATCTAGTGAAACCTATGGCCCCCAGGTCTATTTTACATCATATTAGTTTCCCGTCAACCTGCCAATTTCTGTCGCCATTCCACTATTTTGCAATCTTTTACTTTCCGTTCCATAGACCAAAAATACCAAAAATATTACTTTACCGTTTATCCATCTCTATCAGATCTCACTATGCAAATAACCGCGAAGGGATTGACAACCCCTTTGTCGCGTTGGGTGCAAGTTGTTGTTTGTTTGTGCAGGTATTCGGTGACTTGCGCGTTATCTCCAACTGGATTGAGACCTTGGTTCTCAAAAGCTGAGGGAAATACTTACTCTACTTTGTTGCATCACCCTTTCCTCTTCAAGGGAAAAACCAACGCAAGCTCAAGAGGTAGCAGCTTCCGAAGATGGAAGTGTCGCCCTCACTTGTAGGTGGTCGCCTTGGACTTGATGATGTCGACGTAGGCGTACTCGTGTGAAGTAGGCGAAGATGCCGTACGTCCAAGGCAAAGATGCCTTGAGAACACTTGGCGAAGATGCCGAAGTGGTGGTGGTATAGTCGTAGCTTCCACTTGGTGGTGATGTTGTCGTGCTTGAAGTCGATGGCGCTCTTCGTCGTCGTTCACATTTGGCTTGTGGGCGTCTTTGCGGGCGTCTCAAAGATGATGACAGTGCCACGTGGTACTTTCATCGGATGGTCACGTTGAAGATTTGTCACTTGAGCGTCTCCGCCTTGAAGATGACGAAGGGGAAGAAGACTTGTAGTTGGCCTACACGTGTTGGATGTCATCCATGTGTGTGTCCAACTTGATGTTGATGTAGTCCCTTTTCCTTGCTTCGGAGTGTCGTATGCCGATGGTGAGTCGCTCAATGCGGTCAAAGACCAAAGATGACGTGCCTTGCCTATCCATCACAAGCAAGTGGTGGTGAGTAGGAAAGTGAGAGAACAATACCAAAGTTACCTTTTCCGAAGATTGAGGATGTATCGAGTATCACTCAATGTAATGCTACAATAGTAGAATTGGTACCGGGTTTGTTTCTCACGCCTACACACGTAAAGCTTATGAAGGAGCTTGGTTAGGATGAGTGGCACAAAATTTCAAGCAAATATTAGTCAAGATAACAATAAGGTTGAGAAGGTTCACAAAATTGCAAGTAAAGCCAATAGATCAAACCCAATGATATCACTAGGAACATACACACGGAAGATAGATGGGATCCGCACAACCAAGGAGTGAGCTCAAAGTGTGGAACCACGAAAAATGCTCTTGTTGTACGGATGCTAGAGAGATGCTAGCTCAATTGCTCAAGTGGGCTAGATACGCTTGTGCACCAACCTATGAGAGGAACGTGCCATCTTCAATCCCAAATATGTTATGTATGTGATGACCAAGATGATGTAGCGATGCAAAATGGCTCAATGCTATTGCTTACAAGCTCTTTGTTTCTCCTCTTTTGCTTAAAAGCATTTTTTACTATGCTTGATGCTCGAGCCAAGTATGATATGAGACAAGTATGTAAGATATGCACGGGAGAGACTTATGGCACAATGATGATAGCAAGATAATTTGCACGCTCAAGTGTCTATGCGTAGTAGGCGTATCACTAAGGTGCACAAAAGCGTGGCCCGGCAATTCTCAACTCGCTAGTCTTGATAGGTAAATGACGCAAATTGGCTTGGGTTATCAATGCAATGGCAAGGAAAAGTACTAAGTGTCGTCGAGGTTACCGTCCTTGCTTACGGTTGGTATGAGGATGAATCGGTCGTTGTCGATGTCGAGGTAGATGCGAGGATGAGGAGCGGTGTCGTCAATGTCAAACCATTGCCAAGTAGCCGAAAAGCTTAGGAGACGGAAACCGCAACTCAAAATCGGTCAAATGCGGAAGGTGGGTGCTTTTGTGGTGAAAATTTTTTGGGGCTATTTTTGTGTGGATTTTTGAATTAGGACGAAAAACAACAAATCAAGCTAGAAAATGGGGGGTAGGGACTCCAAGATGTGAATCAACCTTTCTCTGATACCAAGATGTTGTAGGGTGAAACCCTGGAGGGGATATTTTCACACTTGGAGGGGGGAAAGTGGTGAACACACAAGAACACAAGAGGGAAATCACTCATACAAACCCAAATAACACATCTACTAGAGTAGCATACATGAGATCCACAAGCATACAAGAACAATTCAAGGAAAATAGCACTAGGTAAAGTCTTCCCAAATCCACAAGGGAGGTGAGGTCTTGATGATCCTATGATGGGGATCCTTCCCTAGAGGGGCATTGAATCCACTAGGGGATCTTCTCCAAGAGGAGGCCTAGATTTCCAAGAGGAGGAAGATGAGAAAAGCTCTCTCTTTGTCTATCTAATACTTTTCTGACCTGTACAACAAGCTAGGTGAGGAATACTTATAAGCTAGGGACGAAATTGGGGAAAACTGGGGTACATGGGTATTTTTCCCTTAGTGCACGCAGGCACAAACCGGACGGGTCCGGGCACCCGGGGTAAAGGGGTTCGGGCACCCGGGGTGCAGAGGACCGGGCACCCGGTCCGGTCAGGGAGGCCGCGGCCAAGTGGCTGTAGGGGCTGTGCACCCGGGGGTGGCGCCTGGGGAAGGGCCAGGCACCCGGGGTAGGAGGGACGGGCACCCGGGGATGCACCCAGGCCCAGGTGGGGGGGCACCCGGGGTGTCCAGGGGCTTTGCCCACCCCGCGGCCGCTTGTTCGGGCACCCGGGTGTCCAGGAGGTCCCGGTCTTCCGCATCTTGTGGTTCCCCTTCCTCCTCCTTCTCCTTGAGACTTCGTGTGGACTTGGTGATCCCTCCATGCTTCCTCACAGTCTTCTCCTTGGTACCTAAGAATGCATAACGTTTCCGATTGAGGTAGAAGCCATTCCTTATGTGAATCCAAAGGGAGCTCGAAGAGGAAAGAGGTAACCTCGGTTTCAATGGTACGTGCATGGGTTCATGGTGGTGATGGAATGCCCATGGTGATGACCGTAGGATGCTCTGCATCATTACGTTTTATGATCCGTAAACCCTAGGGTGACAGTAATTGGGATACTTTCTGGTGATGACCGTAGTTTGAGGAGTTCATGTATTCACTATGTGTTAATGCTTTGTTCTGGTTCTATTAAAAGGAGGCCTTAATATCCCTTAGTTTCCTTATGGACCCCGCTGCCACGGGAGGGTAGGACAAAAAATGTCATGCAAGCTCTTTTCCATAAGCATGTATGACTATTTACGGATACATGCCTACATTATATTTATGAACTGGAGCTGGTTCTGTGTCGCCCTAGGTTATGATTGTTATATGATGAATATCATCCAACGAATTCACCGATTCAATGCCTACGAGTTTTCCACATATTGCTCTTGCTAAGTTACTATTGCTACTGTTGTTGTTACAACTGCTACAAAATTGTTACTGCTGTTACCGTTACTATTTCTACTGTTACCACTGCTATCAAAACTATCATATTACTGTGCTACTGATCACTTTGTTGTACATATTTAATCTCCAGGTGTGGTTGAATTGACAACTCAACTGCTAATACTTAAAAATAATCTTTGGCTCCCCTTGTGTAGAATCAATAAATTTGGGTTGAATACTCTACCCTCGAAAACTGTTGCGATCCCCTATACTTGTGGGTTATCAGGTTGCGCCAACTGATGTGATGACGGGAGTTGCAAGCTCAACATCCCCGAGCCATTGGCCCGGTAGTGAATGCTCCCGCGTGTCAGTAGGTCAGCGCTATTCGGCGGGGCATTAGGGTGCCATGTCGATCCATCGATGGGGAACTCGAGCTTCCCAAAGCGGATGCTGCCAGCCAGAACCGAAGATGAAGCCAACCACACCATATCTTCGTTAGACGCTGGCCCCATGGTTGGGGCCAACTGTCATGGATATAATCCTAAAATACAAGGGAGGGAGGAATGTAGAGGCAATTGTATCTACCGAACGATGCAGGTAGGAGTACACTCAAGGATTTATACTGGTTCGGGCGCTCTACGGTGAAGTTAATACCCTACTCTTGTGGTGTTCTTAACTCTTGGTGTAAGGTACAATGTGTTGGGGAACGTAGCATGCAATTTCAAAAAAATTCCTACGATCACGCAAGATCTATCTAGGAGATGCATAGCAACAAGAGGGGAGAGTGTGTCCACGTACTCTCGTAGACCGAAAGCAGAAGTGTTAGTTTAACACAGTTGATGTAGTCAAACGTCTTCACGATCCAACCAATCAAGTACCGAACGTACCGCACCTCCGAGTTCAGCACACATTCAGCTCGATGACGTCCCTCGAACTCTTGATCCAGCAGAGGGTCGAGGTAGAGTTTTGTCAGCACGACGGCGTGGTGACGGTGATGGTGATGTGATCCGCGCAGGGCTTCGCCTAAGCACTACGATGCTATGACCGGAGCAGTAAACTGTGGAGGGGGCACCGCACACGGCTAATAACAATTGATGTGCTATGGGGTAACCCCTGCCCCCGTATATAAAGGAGGAGGGGAGGAGGCCGCCGGCCTAGAGGGGCGCGCCATGGGGGGAAACCGAATAGGACTCCAAGTCCTATTCGCCCCCCTTCCTTTCTTATGGAGGGGGAAAGGGGAAGGGAGAGGGAAGAGAAGAAGGAAAGGGGGCGTTGAAAGCACAAGTGCTCCCTGGGTGATTTTGGTAATTAATGTCAACATATCTCTTGTTGGACTAATGCTTTCATTTAGTATGCTTCAGATAAGTTCAACAATGGAGTGGCATGGACTAGAGGATGTGGAACCCCTTCGAGATGGTAAGGACAAAGGATTGGCTCAAGCTCAAAGCTCAGGACTCTACATTGTTCTTTTTAGTGATCCAAGATCACATTGAGTCCATAGGAAAGCCAATACTATTAAGAGGGGATGAGGTGTTGCTTAATGGCTTGCTTGCTCAAAGTTCTTAGTGATATGCTCCAAAGCCCTCCACCATTTTCTCACATCCACATATGTCCCAAACCAAAAGTCAAACTCGGCCCCACCGAAACTTTCTATCCAGCGCCACCGAGTTCTCTTGACATAGCCACTGCCAGAAACCCTAATCAATTCGGTCTCACCGATAGGGATCTCGGTATCACCGAGATGGGGTTGCAAACTCTCTGTTGCCTATTGCAATAATCTCGGTCTCACCGAGATATGCGATCGGTCCCATCGAGTTCGCAATGCAAACTCTCTGTCTCCCTTTCGTAACGTTTTGGTCCAACCGAGGTGAGCGAATCGGTCCCACCGTGTTTTCCTGACTAACTCTCTGGTTAGCTTATTACCAAAATCGGTCCCACCGAGTTTGTGTAATCGGTCTCACTGAGATTACGTTATGCCCTAACCCTAATGAAATTGGTGCCACCGAGTTGATCATGTCGGTCCCACCGAAAATCCTTACAGTCACATTATGAACCAAGTTGGTCCGGCCGAGTTTTCTGATTCGGTCCCACCGAGTTTGGTGATTTGTGTGTAACGGCTAGATTTTGTGTGGAGGTTATATATACCCCTCCACCCACTCTTCATTCGTGGAGAGAGCCATCAGAACATGCCTACACTTCCAACATACATTTTCTGAGAGAGAACCACCTACACTTGTGTTGAGGTCAAGATATTCCATTCCAACCACATAAATCTTGATCTCTAGCCTTCCCCAAGTTGCTTTCCACTCAAATCATCTTTCCACCAAATCCAATCCTATGAGAGAGAGTTAAGTGTTGGGGAGACTATCATTTGAAGCACAAGAGCAAGGAGTTCATCATCAACACACCATCTATTACCTTTTGGAGAGTGGTGTCTCCTAGATTGGTTAGGTGTCACTTGGGAGCCTCCGTCAAGATTGTGGAGTTGAACCAAGGAGTTTGTAAGGGCAAGGAGATCGCCTACTTCGTGAAGATCTACCCTAGTGAGGCAAGTCCTTCGTGGGCGACGGCCATGGTGGGATAGACAAGGTTGCTTCTTCGTGGACCCTTCATGGGTGGAGCCCTCCGTGGACTCGCGCAACCGTTACCCTTCGTGGGTTGAAGTCTCCATCAATGTGGATGTACGATAGCACCACCTATCGGAACCACGGATAAAAAATCTCCGAGTCTCCAATTGCGTTTGCACACTCCAATCCCATCCCTTTACATTCTTGCAATTTGCATGCTTTACTTTCCGCTGCTCATATACTCTTATCATGCTTGCTTGATATGCATTGTGAATGTTTAAACATGTGCTAAAAATCCACTTCAACTTAAAGAAATTAAAAAATGCCACTTTTCTTGCTAAGGGTCTATTCACCCCCCTCTAGACACCTCTTCTCGATCCTTTCAATTGGTATCAGAGCCAGGTTTCCATTGCTTTGGTTTAATCACCATTGGAGGAAGATGGATGAGTCTACGTTGGGGAGTCTTAGACGCTTGAGATTTTCAATGAATATCATTTGAACAAGCACATTACTAGCCCTTGTGCACCTCATGTTGATCCTTTGCATCCTACCCTTGATGAGTCTATTGACATGATCCGCAACCTTAGAACTGTTAATCTTATCACTAGAGGCTTGCCTAGAAACTTGATTGGATGTTTGCCTAATCTTGATTGTGCCTACACTATATGGAGATTTCTTGAGGAAAGATTTCCAAACTATTCCTTGCAAAACTTAGACGAAATTCTCCATAAGTCTATTGCCTTGAGTAAGATGAATTCCAGTGATCCTAAGTTTGGTGATTGTCTATTTGAGCTTACCAATCTCATGCGTGCCAAAGGAGATGTTGGAATCATTAGCAATATCATCTCCGAAGCTATTAGAATTCATAAAGATGACCATTGTGATGATCATTTATCTAATGAATTACCCTATCTAGGAATTGATCAAATACAAGATGATGTTGAACATGGATACTATGATGAGGATGATGATAGTGACTATGATCTTGATGATGCGATGAGACACTTTGGTCTTATGGCTAATCTTCGCGACTACATGGCTGGAGGAAAGGAATGGGTCCTTGATAGTGGATGTACTGATCATATGACCGGAGACAAAGATATATTTCGTGAGCTTGCTGAAAATGATGGCCCTCGAAAGTATGTCACTTTTGGTGATAACTCAAAGGGTAAGGTGGTTGGCCTCGGTAAGGTGGCCATCTCACATGATAGCTCAATACAAAATGTCATGCTCGTTGAATCTCTTGGGTACAATTTACTTTCAGTATCTAGACTTGCTGATTTCGGTTTCAATGTCCTATTTACTGAAGTAGATTGCCAAGTGTTTCGAAGAGACAATCATACAATGGTCTTTACTGGTATACGTAGAGGTGATCTTTACATTGTTGATTTCACTAAAAAGGCTCAACCTAGAACTTGCTTAATTGCTAAATCTTCTAAAGGCTGGTTCTGGCATAGAAGGTTAGGTCATGTGGGCATGCGAAATCTCGATAAGCTTATTAAAGGTGATCATATCCTTGGAGTAAAAGATGTTATATTTGACAAGGATAGACTTTGTAGTGCTTGTCAAGCAGGAAAACAAGTTGGAGGAAGTCACCCCGTGAAGAACATCATGACCACGAGAAGACCGCTCAAGCTACTTCACATGGATCTCTTTGGTCCCAATGCCTACAAGAGTCTCGGTGGTAACTCATTTGGTCTAGTCATAGCCGATGATTTTTTCAAGATTTACGTGGGTGTTCTTTCTTGATGATAAATCGCGGGTCCAAAAGATCTTCAAAAACTTCACTAGGAAGGCCCAAAATCAATTTGAAGTGAAGATCAAGAAGGTTCGGAGCGACAACGGAACGCAGTTCAAGAACGCAAATGTGGATACTTTTCTTGAGGAAGAAGGGATTTCACACGAGTTCTCGGCTACATGCACGCCTGAACAAAATGGAGTTGTTGAGAGGAATAACATGACACTTGTTGAGATGGCAAGAACGATGATTGATGAGTACAAACTCCAAAACACTTTTGGGCGGAAGCGGTTGAGATAGCTTGTCATGCAACAAATCGCTTGTATCTTCACAAGCTACTCGGCAAGACGGCATACGAGCTCCTCACCGGTAACAAACCCCAAGTTGGATACTTTCGAGTATTCATATCAAAGTGCTACATTCTTGATAAGCATCGTCGTTCTAAATTTGCTCCTAAATCTCATGAAGGTTTCCTACTTGGTTATGGCTCAAACTCTCACACTTACCGTGTCTACAACAGTTTCACCCAAAAGGTTGAAGAGACGGTAGATGTGAAGTTTGATGAATCTAACGGCTCGCAAGTAGAGCAATTGCCAATTGATGTAGGAGACAAAGACCCTTCGGAAGCAATCCAAGACTTGTCTATTGGCAAGATCCGTCCAACGGAGGTGAAGGAGAGTACCTCGTCCGTCCAAGTGGAAGCTTCCACCTCATGACAAGGTGTACCAAGAGTCGACATGGAAGCATCCACGAGTGGGACACACCAAGATGAAGAAAATGAGGAAGTACACCAAGATGAACCTCATAAAACTCCCTCTCCACCACGACAAGAGAACGACAACGTCAACAATGAAGAAGGCCAAGAAGAAGGACAAGATGAAGAAGATGTTCCACCCCAACCAAAGCAAAAGCTCCCACGAGTTCGAGCAAGAGTCGCCAAAGACCATCCCGTCAAGCAAATCTACAATGATATCCAAACTGGGAGAATCACTCGCTCTAAAACTCGTTTGGCTAATTTTTGTGAACATTATCCATTCATCTCTAGCATTGAACCTATGAAGGTTGAAGAAGCATTGGAAGATCCGGATTGGATAAACGCCATGCATGAAGAGCTACACAACTTTGACAGAAACCAAGTGTGGACATTGGTCGAGAAGCCCGACAACAACCACAACATCATTGGTACCAAATGGGTGTTTCGCAGCAAGCAAGATGAAGATGGACAAGTAGTTCGCAACAAAGCACGTCTCGTCGCCCAAGGCTACACTCAAGTCAAAGGTATGGACTGTGGTGAGACATATGCCCCCGTTGCTAGACTTGAGTCCATTCGCATCTTACTTGCTTATGCTAATCACCATGATATCACCTTGTACCAAATGGACATTAAAAGTGCTTTTCTAAATGGTGAGATTGAGGAGGAAGTTTATGTTAAGCAACCTCCCAGCTTTGTCAATCCTAAGAAACCTAATCATGTTTACAAACTTCACAAAGCTCTTTATGGTCTCAAACAAGCTCCTAGAGCGTGGTATAAATGCTTGACCAAGTTCCTTATTGAAAAAGGCTTTGAAATTGGAAAAATAGATTCTACTCTTTTTACTAAAAGGGTTAATGGAGAACTATTTGTGTGCCAAATTTATGTTGATGATATTATATTTGGTTCGACTAACCCTCATTTTAGTGAGAAGTTTGGAAAGCTAATGTCGGAGAAGTACGAGATGTCTATGCTGAGTGAACTTAAATTCTTTCTTGGTTTGCAAATCAAGCAAACTAAGTAACGTACCTTTGTTTCTCAAACAAAGTACACCAAGGACTTCTTCAAGAAGTTCAATATGCAAGAATGCAAAGGTATGAATACACCCATGCCTACTAGTGGACATCTTGATTTGACCAAAGATGGTGAACCGGTTGATCAAAAAGTTTACCGCTCTATGATTGGTTCATTGTTATATCTATGTGCCTCTCGTCCCGATATTATGCTAAGTGTGTGCATGTGTGCACGATATCAAGTGGCCCCTAAAGAATGTCATCTTAAGGCTGTGAAAAGGATAGTGAGATACTTAATACATACACCAAATTTTGGCATTTGGTATCCTAAGAGGTCTTCTTTCGATCTTGTCGGCTACTCCGATTCGGACTATGCTGGATACAAGGTTGATAGAAAGTCCACTTCGGGTACTTGTCAATTTCTTGGTAGATCTCTTGTGTCTTGGTCCTCCAAGAAACAAAACTCGGTATCCTTATCCACCGCCGAAGCGGAATACATTGTCGCTGGTTCATGTTGTGCACAATTACTTTGGATGACCCAAACTCTTAAAGATTATGGGATATATGTGAAACATGTTCCATTGCTTTGTGACAATGAGAGTGCTATTAAGATTGCTCACAATCCCGTGCAACATTCTCGAACAAGGCATATCGGAGTTCGTCATCATTTCATTCGAGATCATGTTGCTAAAGGGGACACTGATCTTAAGCATGTTCGTACCGATAAGCAATTGGCGGATATATTCACCAAACCGCTTGATGAGAAAGTTTTTTGCCGTTTGAGAGGAGAATTGAACATCATTGATGCTTCAAACTTGGAGTAGGAACTCCATTTGGATACATGCAAGGCATGAGCCTTTGACTAATCCTTGATATTTCTTTCATGATGCTATTTATATGTCTTGGATATACTTGCACCCTTGCATGCTATCTAACCCTTGTAGGTACTTGGATGAATCTAAATCCATGAGATTGCAACTCACTCACATCTTGAGCAATCTCTACATCACCAAGTCTCTACACAATGGTGGTTGAAAACAAGGAAGCATGAAACTCTTCAAACATATCCTTTGACAAAATCTATATTAAGTTTTATGATTGTCATTTTGGATACACAAGTGCTCTTCCTTGCAAAACTAACCCATGTAGGTAGATGAACTCAAATTCCAAGTGGTGCTCCCAACTCTTGATGAGCTACATCAACCTTGAGCAACCCACACAAGTTCAACTACATGATCAAGATCAACACCACCACCCGAGGTATGTTATTCCATCTTGGAGAAGCTTTACTCCAAGTCATGGGTCAAAGCAACTCAACAAGATGTGAATACATCAAGATGCTTGAACGAAAAATGGTAACCCCATTTTGAGCTTAAACGATGAGTATGACCTATGATCAAGTGCCCTCACTTGACTCCTAAGTCAATATACTCTAACATAGGTGACTTTGTCGCCGACCAATTCTAGATGAAGTTCTCTTGTGTTTCTCCGTGCTCTTGCATTTGTCTCATGCATATTTGTTTCCCCTTTCAAAAACAAACTTCATCTAGACTTTCTTTCTTTTTATTTTTGTTCTGCATTCCCTGCATCCAATTCATTGCAAATCCTTGTGAGATTTTACCTGCCTAGTGAGCTGAGGTGACAAGTGTTTTCTATGTGATGAACTCGGTCACACCGGTCTGTTGCTTTTGGTCCAACCGAATCCTTTCGGTGCAACCGAAGCACACAACTCGGTGCCACCGATTTCACTGCAGAAAAGACAACTTGCCACTTGATCCTGCATTTTTGCTCCAGCTCCACTCGATGATTCTTGTCCTCTACCAGCATCATATTCTCTATGCTGCTTTGCTCTGTGTCTCAAGGACCAAACCTATTTTGACTCTCACTCTAGAAGATCCTTTCTTGGAAATTGATGTCAAAGGGGGAGAGAGAGAGATCACATCAAAGCTTAATCACTTTAACAGGGGGAGAGAGTTCTGCAACAGGGGGAAAGAGGAATCACATTTAGCCCCAGATGCTTGGTGTTCAAGAGGAGAGAGAAACATGTCTTCAAGAGGGGAAAGACATGTTGGGGAATGTAGTAATTTCAAAAAAATTCCTACGCACACGCAAGATCATGGTGATGCATAGCAACAAGAGAGGAGAGCGTTGTCTACGTACCCTCGTAGACCGTAAGCGGAAGCGTTTATCAACGCGGTTGATGTAGTCGTACGTCTTCATGATCCGACGATCCAAGTACCGAACGCACGGCACCTCCGAGTTCTGCACACGTTCGGCTCGGTGACATCCTCGCCTTCTCGATCCAGCAAGAGGGGCGAAGTAGTAGATGAGTTCCGGCAGCACGACGGCGTGGTGACGGTGTTGGTGAAGAACAATCTTCGCGGGGCTTCGCCTAAGCACTACAAAAACTATGACGGAGGATAAACTAGAGGAGACGGGGTTGCCGGCACACGGCTTGGTGTTTCTTGATGTGTCTTTGGTGCTAGCCCTGCCCCTCTATTTATATGTTGAGCCCTGGGGTCGAAACTTGGAGCAAAAGCCTCCTCAAAGTTGGTTTTGCCCGAAAGGCAAGAGCCCCACTTGGACTCCAGGACCAAACGCCACAATCCTTGGCGTCTGGCCCAGACGCCATGGGCCTCGGCGTCTGGCTCAGGGCCAGACGCCAGGGTCTCCGGCGTTTGGCCCCCTGGCCTCCACAAAACTCCTTTTGCACCGACTTATAGCCCCGTGGGCCTGACCCCTTGGCCTAACCATATCATCCAATATATGAATCTTTACCTCCGGACCATTCCGGAGCTCCTCGTCATGTCCGTGATCTCATCCGGGACTCCTAACAACATTCAGTCACCAACATACATAACTCATATAATACTATATCGTCAACAAACGTTTAAGCGTGCGGACCCTACGGGTTCGAGAACTATGTAGACATGACCGAGACACCTCTCTGGTCAATAACCAATAGCGGGACCTGGATGCCCATATTGGCTCCTACATATTCTACGAAGATCTTTATCGGTCAGACCGCATAACAACATACGTTGTTCCCTTTGTCATCGGTATGTTACTTGCCCGAGATTCGATCGTCGGTATCTCAATACCTAGTTCAATCCCGTTACCGGCAAGTCTCTTTACTCGTTCTGTAATACATCATCACGCAACTAACTCATTAGTTGCAATGCTTGCAAGGCTTATAGTGATGTGCATTACCGAGTGGGCCCAGAGATACCTCTCCGACAATCGGAGTGACAAATCCTAATCTCGAAATACGCCAACCCAACAAGTACCTTCGGAGACACCTGTAGAGCACCTTTATAATCACCCAGTTACGTTGTGACGTTTTGTAGCACACAAAGTGTTCCTCCGGTAAACGGGAGTTGCATAATCTCATAGTCATAGGAACATGTATAAGTCATGAAGAAAGCAATAGCAACATACTAAACGATCAAGTGCTAAGCTAACAGAATGGGTCAAGTCAATCACATCATTCTCCTAATGATGTGATCCCGTTAATCAAATGACAACTCTTTGTCTATGGCTAGGAAACATAACCATCTTTGATCAACCAGCTAGTCAAGTAGAGGCATACTAGTGACACTCTGTTTGTCTATGTATTCACACATGTATCATCTTTTCGGTTAATACAATTCTAGCATGAATAATAAACATTTATCATGATATAAGGAAATAAATAATAACTTTATTATTGCCTCTAGGGCATATTTCCTTCAAGACATGTTCATATTTGGTTGTTGCATTTGCTCTTATTTCTGTTCCCTATCTTCTCCCAGTATCCCATGCAAGATTCAGGGGGAGCAAGACATCTAAGGGAAGGAAATCTTTGAATTCATTGCATATCCTTACCTTTGGGGACATGTCTATATCCAATAGAGTACCTAATACTCACTCTCTACATGTCATCCCAATCTTGGTACTCTTGTGGTTTCTTTTGTTTGCTCTGGCTAGTAGATGTATCTGTGTTATCTAACCTTGTTTACTCAGGTTCATTCCTTCCTAAGCCAACTCAAGACCACAAGGTAAGTATATGCATCACAGTCATGTGCATGAGGATTTCTTGCTGATGTACATACTGTTTGCAAGAAGGACTCATGAGCATGAAGGTACATTTCCTATACTCACATCATTTGCTCTGATGCATATAGCCAAGATACATGTAACACATTGCTTACTCTGTCATGCTTATGCATTCACATGCTCCTATATTCCATATTTACAAGATTTCATACATGTAGGGGGGGCCTATGCATGTTACATGTCTTTCCAAAGCTTTACTTGTTATTCTCTATATCTTTATCTAAAGCTTTGATGTATGTTGTCATCAATTACCAAAAAGGGGAGATTGAAAGCACAAGTGCTCCCTGGGTGATTTTGGTAATTAATGTCAACATATCTCTTGTTGGACTAATGATTTCATTTAGTATGCTTCAGATAAGTTCAACAATGGAGTGGCATGGACTAGAGGATGTGGAACCCCTTCGAGATCATAAGGACAAAGGATTGGCTCAAGCTCAAAGCTCAGGACTCTACATTGTTCTTTTTAGTGATCCAAGATCACATTGAGTCCATAGGAAAGACCATACTATTAAGAGGGGATGAGGTGTTGCTTAATGGCTTGCTTGCTCAAAGTGCTTAGTGATATGCTCCAAATCCCTCAACCATTTTCCCACATCCACATATGTCCCAAACCAAAAGTCAAACTCGGCCCCACCGAAACTTTCTATCCGGCGCCACCGAGTTCTCTTGACATAGCCACTGCCAGAAACCCTAATCAATTCGGTCTCACCGATAGGGATCTCGGTATCACCGAGATGGGATTGCAAACTCTTTGTTGCCTATTGCAATAATCTCGGTCTCACCGAGATATGCGATCGGTCCCACCGAGTTCGCAATGCAAACTCTCTGTCTCCCTTTCGTAACGTTTCAGTCCAACCAAGATGAGCGAATCGGTCCCACCGAGTTTGCCTGACCAACTCTCTGGTTAGCTTATTACCAAAATCGGTCCCACCGAGCTTGTGTAATCGGTCTCACCGAGATTACGTTATGCCCTAACCCTAATGAAATCGGTCCCACCGAGTTGATCATGTCGGTCCCACCGAAAATCCTTACGATCACATTATGAACCAAATCGGTCCGACCGAGTTTTTTGATTCGGTCCCACCGAGTTTGGTGATTTGTGTGTAACGGTTAGATTTTGTGTGGAGGCTATATGTACCCCTCCACCCAGTCTTCATTCGTGGAGAGAGCCATCAGAACATGCCTACACTTCCAACCTTTGTTGCAAAAGGCAGTGCCTAGGAGGCGCTTAGGCACGCCTAGGCGCTAGGCAATGGCCAAACGCCTCGCCTAGGGCATAAATGGTAGTCTAGGCAGTGCATGCAACAAATTGTTTACCCAAGCGAGAAATCATGCCATATTGCACTGAAATGCCAAACATCACATATTCAAATGTTAGTAGTTGGTAGTTAGCTTATTTATCTGCCCTAAATTAACATTAGTACACATATAATAACCACAAATACACCCTGATAGTAGAATCTATATTACCGCCTAGGCTGCGCCTAGGGCGCTTAAGCACCGCCTAGGCACTAGGCGAAGGCCAGCCGCCTCGCTTACGCCTACCGCTTTTTCCAACCTTGCTTCCAACATACATTTTCTGAGAGAGAACCACCTCCACTTGTGCTGAGCTCACGATATTCCATTCCAACCACATAAATCTTGATCTCTAGCCTTCCCCAAGTTGCTTTCCACTCAAATCATCTTTCCACCAAATCCAATCCTATGAGAGAGAGTTGAGTGTTGGGGAGACTATCATTTGAAGCACAAGAGCAAAGAGTTCATCATCAACACACCATCTATTACCTTTTGGAGAGTGGTGTCTCCTAGATTGGTTAGGTGTCACTTGGGAGCCTCCGTCAAGATTGTGGAGTTGAACCAAGGAGTTTGTAAGGGCAAGGAGATCGCCTACTTCGTGAAGATCTACCCTAGTGAGGCAAGTCCTTCGTGGGCGACGGCCATGGTGGGATAGACAAGGTTGCTTCTTCGTGGACCCTTCGTGGGTGGAGCCCTCCGTGGACTCGCGCAACCGTTACACTTCGTGGGTTGAAGTCTCCATCAATGTGGATGTACGATAGCACCACCTATCGGAACCACGGATAAAAAATCTCCGAGTCTCCAATTGCGTTTGTACACTCCAATCCCATCCCTTTACATTCTTGCAATTTGCATGCTTTACTTTTCGCTGCTCATATACTCTTATCATGCTTGCTTGATATGTATTGTGAATGTTTAAACATGTGCTAAAACTCCACTTCAACTTAAAGAAATTAAAAACTGCCACTTTTCTTGCTAAGGGTCTATTCACCCCCCCCCCCTCTAGACACCTCTTCTCGATCCTTTCAGGCGCGCCCCCTCCCCTAGTCCAATTCGGACTCCCCATGGGAGGGGGGCGTGGCCACCCCTTAAGGGCTGCCTCCCCTCTCCCCTATGGCCCATGTAGGCCCAATACTTCCCCGGGGGGTTCCGGTAACCCCTCGGTACTCCGAAAAATACCCGAACCACTCCGAAACCATTCCGGTTTCCGAAAACCATCTTCGAATATATCAATCTTTACCTCTCGACCATTTCGAGACTCCTCGTCATGTCCATGATCTCATCCGGGACTCCGAACAATCTTCGGTCACCAAAACACATAACTCATAATACAAATCATCATCGAATATTAAGCCTGCAGACCTTACGGGTTCAAGAACTATGTAGACATGACCGAGACACATCTTCGGTCAATAACCAACAGCAGAACCTGGATGCTCATATTAGTTCCTACATATTATACAAAGATCTTTATCGGTCAAACCGCAATGACAACATATGTTATTCCCTTTGTCATCGGTATGTTACTTGCCCGAGATTCAATCGTCGGTATCCTCATACCTAGTTCAATCTCGTTACCGGCAAGTCTCTTTACTCATTCTGAAATGCATCATCCCGTAACTAACTCATTAGTTGCATTGCTTGCAAGGCTTATAGTGATGTGCATTACCTAGAGGGCCCAGAGATACCTCTCCGATACTCGGAGTGATAAATCCTAATCTTGATCTATGCCAACCCAACAAACACCTTCGGAGACACCTGTAGAGCATCTTTATAATCACCCAGTTACGTTGTAACGTTTGATAGAACACAAGGTGTTCATAATTAGGATTTCTAAAAAAAAGAAAAAAAAAGGGTCCACTCAAATTCTTTTTTTTCCGTAGGGGGTCGTGATGTCTTTCTATGGAATCGCCTCCGGTATTCGCGAGTTGCATAATCTCATAGTCACAGGAATATGTATAAGTCATGAAGAAAGCAATAGCAATAAAACTTAACGATCATTATGCTAAGCTAACAGATGGGTCTTGTCCATCACATCATTCTCCTAATGATGTGATCTCGTTCATCAAATGATAACACATGTCTATGGTCAGGAAACTTAACCATCTTTGATTAACGAGCTAGTCAAGTAGAGGCATACTAGGGACACTCTGTTTTGTCTATGTGTTCACACATGTATCAAGTTTCCGGTTAATACAATTCTAGCATGAATAATAAACATTTATCATGATATAAGGAAATATAAATAACAACTTTATTATTGCCTCTAGGGCATATTTCCTTCAGTCTCCCACTTACACTAGAGTCAATAATCTAGATTACATTGTAATGATTCTAACACCCATGGAGTCTTGGTGCTGATCATGTTTTGCTCATGGAAGAGGCTTAGTCAACGAGTCTACAACATTCAGATACGTATGTATTTTGCAAATCTCTATGTCTCCCTCCTTGACTTGATCGCGGATGGAGTTGAAGCGTCTCTTGATGTGTTTGGTTCTCTTGTGAAATCTAGATTCCTTTACTAAGGCAATTGCTCCAGTATTGTCACAAAAGATTTTCATTGGACCCGATGCACTAGGTATTACACCTAGATCGGATATGAACTCCTTCATCCAGACTCCTTCATTTGCTGCTTCCGAAGCAGCTATGTACTCAGCTTCACATGTAGATCCCGCCATGACGCTCTGCTTGGAACTGCACCAACTGACAGCTCCACCATTCAATATAAATACGTATCCGGTTTGCGACTTAGAGTTGTCCAGATCAGTGTCAAAGCTACCATCGATGTAACCATTTATGACGAGCTCTTTGTCACCCCCATAAAAAAGAAACATATCCTTAGTCCTCTTCAGGTATTTCAGGATGTTCTTGACTGTTGTCCAGTGATCCACTCCTGGATTACTTTGGTACCTCTCTGCTAAACTTATAGCAAGGCACACATCAGGTCTGGTACACAACATTGCATACATGATAGAACCTATGGCTGAGGCATAGGGAACATCTTTCATTTTCTCTCTATCTTCTGCAGTGGTCGGGCATTGAGTCTGACTCAACTTCACACCTTGTAACACAGGCAAGAACCCTTTCTTTGATTGATCCATTTTGAACTTCTTCAAAACTCTATCAAGGTACGTGCTTTGTGAACTCCAATTAAGCATCTTTATCTATCTCTATAGATCTTGATGCCCAAAATATAAGCAGCTTCACCGAGGTCTTTCATTGAAAAATTCTTATTCAAGTATCCTTTTATGCTATCCAGAAATTCTATATCATTTCTAATCAACAATATGTCATCCACATATAATATTAGAAATGCTACAGAGCTCCCACTCACTTTCTTGTAAATACAGGCTTCTCCAAAAGTCTGTATAAAACCATATGCTTTGATCACACTATCAAATATTCCAACTCCGAGAGGCTTGCTCCAATCCATAAATGGATCGCTGGAGCTTGCACACTTTGTTAGCACCTTTAGGATCGACAAAACCTTCTGGTTGCATCATATACAACTCTTCTTTAAGAAATCCATTAAGGAATGCAGTTTTGACATCCATTTGCCAAATTTCATAATCATAAAATACGGCAATTGCTAACATGATTCGGACAGACTTAAGCATCACTACGGGTGAGAAGGTCTCATCGTAGTCAACTCCTTGAACTTGTCGAAAACCTTTCGCAACAAGCCGAGCTTTGTAGACAGTAACATTACCGTCAGCGTCAGTCTTCTTCTTGAAGATCCATTTATTTAGTATGGCTTGCCGATCATCGGGCAAGTCAACCAAAGTCCATACTTTGTTCTCATACATGGATCCCATCTCAGATTTCATGGCCTCAAGCCATTTCGCGGAATCTGGGCTCATCATCGCTTCCTCATTGTTCATAGGTTCGTCATGGTCTAGTAACATAACTTCCAGAACAGGATTTCCGTACCACTCTAGTGCAGAACGTACTCTGGTTGACCTACGAGGATCGGTAGTAACTTGATCTGAAATTTCATGATCATCACCATTAACTTCCTCACTAATTGGTGTAGGCATCACTGGAACTGATTTCTGTGATGAACCACTTTCCAATTCGAGAGAAGGTACAACTACCACATCAAGTTCTACTTTCCTCCCGCTCACTTCTTTCGAGAGAAACTCCTTCTCTAGAAAGGATCCATTCTTAGCAACAAGTATTTTGCCTTCGGATCTGTGATAGAAGGTGTACCCAACAGTTTATTTTGGGTATCCTATGAAGACACATTTCTCTGATTTGGGTTCGAGCTTATCAGGCCGAAGCTTTTTCACATAAACATCGCAACCCCAAACTTTAAGAAACGACAACTTAGGTTTCTTGCCAAACCACAGTTCATATGGTGTCGTCTCAACGGACTTAGATGGTGCCCTATTTAACGTGAATGCAGCTGTCTCTAAAGCATAACCCCAAAACGATAGTGGTAAATCGGTAAGAGACATCATAGATCGCACCATATCTAATAAAGTACGGTTACGACGTTCGGACACACCATTACACTATGGTGTTCCAAGTGGCGTGAGTTGCGAAACTATTCCACATTGTTTTAAATGAAGACCAAACTCGTAACTCAAATATTCGCCTCCGCGGTCAGATTGCAGAAACTTTATTTTCTTGTTACAATGATTTTCTACTTCACTCTGGAATTCTTTGACCTTTTCAAATATTTCAGACTTATGTTTCATTAAGTAGATATACCCATATCTGCTCAAATCATCTGTGAAGGTCAGAAAATAAGTATGTATTATTTCCAATAAGTCAGTGGCTCGCTCCATTGTTCCGGAGAACGGAGTCTTAGTCATCTTGCCCATGAGGCATGGTTCGCAAGCATCAAGTGATTCCAAAAGCCCATTAGCATGGAGTTTCTTCATGCGCTTTACACCAATATGACCTAAACGGCAGTGCCACAAATAAGTTGCACTATCATTATTAACTTTGCATATTTTGGCATCAATATTATGAATATGTGTATCACTACGATCGAGATTAAACAAAAATAGACCACTCATCAAGGGTGCATGACCATAAAAGATATTACTCATATAAATAGAACAACCATTATTCTCTGATTTAAATGAATAACCGTTTCACATCAAACAAGATCCAGATATAATGTTCATGCTCAATGCTGGCACCAAATAACAATTATTCAGGTCTAAAGCTAATCCCGAAGGTAGATGTAGAGGTAGTGTGCCGACGACGATCACATCGACCTTGGAACCATTTCTGACGCGCATCATCACCTCGTCCTTAGCCAATCTTTGTTTAATCCGTTGCCCCTGTTTCGAGTTGCAAATATGAGCAACAGAACCAGTATCAATACCCAGGCGCTACTACGAGCATTAGTAAGGTACACATCAATAAAGTGTATATCAAATATACCTTTCACTTTGCCATCCTTCTTATCCGCCAAATACTTGGGGCAGTTCCGGATCCAGTGACTAGTCCCTTTGCAGTAGAAGAACTCAGTTTCAGGCTTAGATCCAGACTTGGGCTTCTTCCCGGGAGCAGCAACTTGCTTGCTATTCTTCTTGAAGTTCCCCTTCTTACCTTTGCCCTTTTTCTTGAAACTAGTGGTCTTGTTAACCATCAACACTTGATGCTCCTTCTTGATTTCTACCTCCGCATCCTTAAGCATTGCGAAGAGCTCGGAAATTGTCTTTTCCATCCCTTGCATATTATAGTTCATCACGAGGCCTTTATAGCTTGGTGGCAATGATTGAAGAACTATGTCAATGACACTATCATCTGGAAGATTAACTCCCAGCTGAGTCAAGTGATTATGATACCCAGACATTTTGAGTATATGTTCACTGATAGAACTGTTCTCCTCCATCTTGCAGCTATAGAACTTGTTGGAGACTTTATATCTCTCAACTCGGGCATTTGCTTGAAATATTAACTTCAACTCCCGGAACATCTCATACGCTCCATGACGTTCAAAACGTCTTTGAAGTCCCGATTCTAAGCCGTAAAGCATGGCGCATTGAACTATCGAGTAGTCATCAGATTTAGCTTGCTAGACGTTCATAACGTCCGGAGTTGCTCCTGCAGCAGGTCTTGCACCTAGCGGTGCTTCAAGGATATAATTCTTCTGTGCAGCAATGAGGATAATCCTCAAGTTACGGACCCAGTCCGTGTAGTTGCTACCATCATCTTTCAACTTAGCTTTCTCTAGGAACGCATTAAAATTCAAGGGAACGGTAGCACGGACCATTGATCTACAACAACATTGATATGCAAAAACTATCAGGACTAAGTTCATGATAAATTAAGTTCAATTAATCATATTACTAAAGAACTCCCACTTAGATAGACATCCCTCTAGTCATCTAAATGATCACGTGATCCATATCAACTAAACCATGTCTGATCATCACGTGAGATGGAGTAGTTTTCAATGGTGAACATCTCTATGTTGATCATATCTACTATATGATTCACGTTCGACCTTTTGGTCTCAGTGTTCCGAGGACATGTCTGTACATGCTAGGCACGTCAAATTTAACCCAAGTATTCTGCATGTGCAAAACTGTCTTGCACCCATTGTATCTGAACGTAGAGCTTATCACACCCGATTATCATGTGGTATCTCGGCACGACGAACTGCCGCAACGGTGCATACTCAGGGAGAACACTTATACCTTGAAATTTAGTGAGGGATCGTCTTATAATGCTACTGCCGTACTAAGCAAAATAAGATGCATAAAAGATAAACATCACATGCAATCAAAAATATGTGACATGATATGGCCATCATCATCTTGTACCTTTGATCTCCATCTCCAAAGCACTGTCATGATCTCCATCTTCACCGGCTTGACACCTTGATCTCCATCGTAGCGTCATTGTCGTCTCGCCAACTATTGCTTCTACAACTATCGCTACCGCATAGAGATAAAGTAAAGCAATTACATGGCGATTGCATTTCATACAATAAAGCGACAACCATAAGGCTCCTGCCAGTTGCCGATAACTTTTACAAAACATGATCGTCTCATACAATAACGTATATCACATCATTTCTTGACCATATCACGTCACAACAAGCCCTGCAAAAACAAGTTAGACGTCCTCTACTTTGTTGTTGCAAGTTTTACGTGGCTGCTACGGGCTTCTAGCAAGAAACGTTCTTACCTACGTATCAAAACCATAACGATTTTTTGTCAAGTGTGCTGTTTTAACCTTCAACAAGGACCGGCCGTATTCAAATTCGATTCAAGTAAAGTAGGAGAAACAGACAACCGCCATCACCTTTATGCAAAACAAGTTGCATGTCGGTTGGTGGAACCGGTCTCATGAACATGATCATGTAAGGTTGGTCCAGGCCGCTTCATCCAACAATACCGCCGAATCAAAATAAGACGTTGGTGGTAAGCAGTATGACTATTATCGCACGCAACTCTTTCTGTTTTACTCGTGCATATCATCTACGCATAGACCTGGCTCGGATGCCACTGTTGGGGAACGTAGCATGCAATTTCAAAAAAAATCATACGATCATGCAAGATCTATCTAAGAGATGCGTAGCAACGAGATGGGGAGAGTGTGTCCATGTACCCTCGTAGACTGAAAGCGGAAGCGTTAGTTTAACACGGTTGATGTAGTCGAATGTCTTCGCGATCCAACCGATCATGTACCGAACGTACGACACCTCTGAGTTCAGCACACGTTCAGCTCGATGATGTCCCTCGAACTCTTGATCCAGAAGAGGGTTGAGGGAGAGTTTCGTCAGCACGATGGCGTGGTGACGGTGATGGTGATGTGATCCCCGCAGGGCTTCGCCTAAGCACTACGACGCTATGGCCGGAGGAGTAAACTGTGGAGGGGGGCACCGCACACGGGTAAGAACAATTGATGTGCTGTGGGGTGCCCCCCTACCCCCGTATATAAAGGAGGAGGGGAGGAGGTCGCCGGCCTAGAGGGGCGTGCCATAGGGGGAAACAGAATAGGACTCCAAGTCCTATTCGGCCCCCTTCCTTTCTTACGGAGGGGGAAAGGGGAAGGGAGAGGGAAGAGGAGAAGGAAAGGGGGGCGCGCCCCCTCCTCTAGTCCAATTCGGACTCCCCATGGGGGGGGTGCGGCCACCCCTTGTGGGATGCCTCCCCTCTCCCCTATGGCCCATGTAGGCCCAATACTTCCCCGGGGGGTTCCGGTAACCCCTCGGTACTCCGAAAAATACCCGAACCACTCCGAAACCATTCTGGTGTCTGAATACCATCTTCCAATATATCAATCTTTACCTCTTGACCATTTCGAGACTCCTCGTCATGTCCGTGATCTCATCCGGGACCCAAACAATCTTCGGTCACCAAAACGCATAACTCATAATACAAATCATCATCGAGCGTTAAGCGTGCGGACCCTACGGGTTCGAGAACTATGTAGACATGACCGAGACACATCTTCGGTCAATAAATAACAGCGGAACCTGGATGCTCATGTTGGTTCCTACATATTCTACGAAGATCTTTATCGGTCAGACCGCAATGACAACATACGTTATTCCCTTTGTCATCGGTATGTTACTTGCCCGAGATTCGATCGTCGGTATCCTCATACCTAGTTCAATCTCAATACCGGCAAGTCTCTTTACTCGTTCTGTAATGCATCATCTTGTAACTAAATCATTAGTCACATTGCTTGCAAGGCTTATCATGATGTGCATTGCCGAGAGGGCCCAGAGATACCTCTCCAATACTCGGAGTGACAAATCCTAATCTCGATCTATGCCAACCCAACAAACACCTTTGGAGACACCTCTAGAGCATCTTTATAATCACCCAGTTACGTTGTGACGTTTGATAGCACACTGATGACCCACAAGTATAGGGGATCTATTGTAGTCCTTTCGATAAGTAAGAGTGTCGAACCCAACGAGGAGCAGAAGGAAATGATAAGCGGTTTTCAGCAAGGTATTCTCTGCAAGCACTGAAATAATAGGTAACAGATAGTTTTGTGATAGGATAATTTGTAACGAGCAACAAGTAACAAAAGTAAATAAAGTGCAGCAAGGTGGCCCAATCCTTTTTGTAGCAAAGGACAAGCCTGGACAAACTCTTATATAGAGAAAAGCGCTCCCGAGGACACATGGGAATTATCGTCAAGCTAGTTTTCATCACGTTCATATGATTCGCGTTCGGTACTTTGATAATTTGATATGTGGGTGGACCGGTGCTTGGGTGCTGTTCTTACTTGAACAAGCATCCCACTTATGATTAACCTCTATTGCAAGCATTCGCAACTACAACAAAAGTATTAAGGTAAACCTAACCATAGCATGAAACATATGGATCCAAATCAGCCCCTTACGAAGCAACGCATAAACTAAGGTTTAGGCTCTGTCACTCTAGCAACCCATCATCTACCTATTACTTCCCAATGCCTTCCTCTAGGCCCAAATAATGGTGAAGTGTTATGTAGTCGACGTTCACATAACACCACTAGAGGATAGACAACATACATCTCATCAAAATATCGAACGAATACCAAATTCACATGACTACTAATAGCAAGACTTCTCCCATGTCCTCAGGAACAAACGTAACTACTCACAAAACATATTCATGTTCATAATCATAGGAGTATTAATATGCATATAGGATCTGAACATATGATCTTCCACCAAATAAACCAACTAGCATCAACTACAAGGTGTAATCAACACTACTAGCAACCTACAGGTACCAATCCCAGACTTAGAGACAAGAATTGGATACAAGAGATGAAATAGGGTTTGAGAGGAGATGGTGCTGGTGAAGATGTTGATGGAGATTGCCCTCTCCCGATGAGAGGAGCGTTGGTGATGACGATGGCGATGATTTCCCCCTCCCGGAGGGAAGTGTCCCTGGCAGAACAGCTCTGTCGGAGCCCTAGATTGGTTCAGCCAAGGTTCCGCCTCGTGGCGGCGGAGTCTCGTCCCGAAAGCTTGCTTATTATTTTTCTTCGGACGAAAGACCTCATATAGCAGAAGATGGCCACCGAAGGGCCAACAGGGGGCCCACGAGGCAGGGGGCGCGCCCAGGGGGTAGGGCGCCCCCCACCCTCGTGGCCAGGTGGGCCCCCTGACGTATTTCTTCCGCTCAATATTTTTTATTATTTCCATAAATAACTTTCGTGGAGTTTCAGGACTTTTGGAGTTGTGCAGAATAGGTTTATAATATTTGCTCCTTTTCCAGCCCAGAATTCCAGCTGCTGGCATTCTCCCTCCTTATGTAAACCTTGTAAATAAGAGAGAATAGCCATAAGTATTGTGACATAATGTGTAATAACAGCCCATAATGCAATAAATATCGATATAAAAGCATGATGCAAAATGGACGTATCACACACAAGGTGTTCCTCCGTTATTCGGGAGTTGCATAATCTCATAGTCAGAGGAATATGTATAAGTCATGAAGAAAGCAATAGCAATAAAACTTAACAATCATTATGCTAAGTTAACGGATGGGTCTTGTCCATCACATCATTCTCCTAATGATGTGATCTCGTTCATCAAATGACAACACATGTCTATGGTCAGGAAACCTAACCATGTTTGATTAACGAGCTAGTCAAGTAGAGGCATACTAGGGACACTCTGTTTTGTCTATGCATTCACACATGTATCAAGTTTCCGGTTAGTACAATTCTAGCATGAATAATAAACATTTATCATGATATAAGGAAATATAAATAATAACTTTATTATTGCCTTTAGGGCATATTTCCTTCACAATGTGTGGATGTTCAACCTCTAGCCTGAAGCTTCCCATCTGGCTCTTGGTATAAGGTACAAAATCAATTGCACCAATCCGTCCTCCGCACGAATATTTATCATAAAAGAGTGCAGCATCTTAAATGCTCCCCCCCCCCCCTTATGCACGTGTGCACTCCTACACAAGAAAAATAAGATGGCACAGAAACCAACAATGAACCAGATATTATATTATTTCATCGATATCATGGAACAATTCATTACTCAAACATAGGCATAAAGATGCAGTAATTCATGAGAAAATAATCCATAGCACAAGACATAAATATTTACCAATGGATTACAGAGGTTCATGGATGGAGAAACTCGTGTACTAAGCATGAAGATGATGGCGGAAACATTGGTGAAGTCGTTGGAGACAATGGTGGTGACACAGTTCCTCCTTCGACGTTCTGGCACCAACAGATGGGAGGGGAGAGAGCCCCCTCCATCCTTCTCCCTTTACTAAGGATGGATGTATTTTTGACATGGCGTAAACTTTTCAAATATAAATATTTATTTTTAGGATACTTTGGAATATAATTAAACGTATAAAACAAAATAAATAATAGAAACAAATGAGCGAACAAAGCAGCGTCCCATGCATCTACATTTCTTGGGATGGCCCTCTCGGGGTCGCTATCGGCAATAAATAACATCGGATGAACCTATGTCTTGCCTTTACAAGACAGAAGTCGGGGTCGTCTATAGGGAGCCGACCAGTAGTCATGTGGTTTCATCGTGTTTACATCGCACACTTCTTTTTCCTTTTTTTTTACATTTTGTAAATATACTATTATGAAATAATCATTTTAGTTATTTTTCAAAAATTGTTCATCGCACGTTTAGAAAATGTTCGCTCAACTCGTAGAAAATGTGTGTACCATCCAAAAACAATGTATGTGACATTTCAAACATGTTGAACATGCCAAAAATAATGCATGTGGCTTTTAAAATAAATATTACACAATGTAATGTTTCTGTGATTTAGACAAATATGTTTCATACCATTCAATAATGTACGTCACATAAAAATATTCATACGTTCCAAATATATGTTTGTGGAACTTTTAAAAAATATTTATACAATATAAAAAAATGTTCACATAGTTAAGAAAATGTTTCGTATCATTTAGAAAAATCTTGAACACCTATTAAAAAAATCTCCAAAGCACTTATTTGAAAAAAAATTAATCATGTATTTAAAAAATCTTAACAATATATAAAATTTAGTTTATTTTATACAAAAAAGTACTAGGTATGAAAAAAATAGACATCAGAACATATTTTAGAAAATTATTTAAAATGCATTCAGAAAATATTAAAGATGTCAAAAACATATTCTAGATGTATAAAGAAATGTATTATGTGTAAAAAATAGACATATGCTAAAAATAAAATAAAATAAAAGTAAAGAAAGAAGCAAGCAAGCAAAACTGAAGAAACCCGATGCCAAACGGTGAAAAAACAAAGAGAGAAAAGACAAGTATAGTATTGAGCCGACCCAATAGCACCACGCTGTAGACGAGATCTATTACCTGTCGGTACGGGCGAGACATAGCTCCCGTGCATAGCCGCGCCCTACATATTCTTCTTATCCAGTGGGAGAATATTTGGTGCACCGGTGCTTGTGGTGATACCGGTGCACCAAACTCATCTTGCACATTTTAAAATTTTAAAAAATTCTGAAAAATAGGATATTCACACAACATCAATATAGGTTGCCACTAAATTTCAAGTCAAAATTCAAAACATAATTCTGAAACCAAAATTGACAGATCAACACCGAATATTACATAACATAAGTTGGGCTTTAGATTTTGATTTTATTCCAGACCGGATACATTCCTCTTGTACAGTTCTTATAGGCTGCTTGGGCTTTTGTGTGCGTAGTTTGGCGTTAATGCGGGGATTCTTGGCTTCCATCGAGTGTTTCACAACTGCTTTTGGGGAGTTGCTCTTTTGAGTGAAGTGTTCATGGGTCACGTTTATCTGTGTTGAACGAATTTGGACCTCGGTTGCCGCATACAACGACAATGTTGATTTCCCTGGAGCATGGCTGACTTGCAACGCCCTCTTCAGTTCAGAGTCGTTCATCTGTTTTTGGTCACACGGTCAACTGAAACCTCGGCCAGTTAGGCATGGAGGAACTGCGGTCAAAATCCACCCGACCAAACTCAGGTGCAGCATGTCGGCCAGTTGCGCCTATTTCTGTTGGTTAGAGCAGCTCTAGCAAATCTCCCAAAATCCCAAAACGTAAAGGGAATTGTTTGGCAACGGCGCACCGGCCGAAACTTCGGCCAGTCGCGTCCACGCGCAAATGCGCCCAGCGACTCGCTTAGCGACACGTACGATAGGGGGGCCGCCCACGTGCGTCTTCTCCCTCCTGCCTTTTCTCTTCTTCTTCTCCGTCATCTCTCTCTTCTCTCTCCCTGTTGCCATGGTCAATCCGTCGCCCGCGCCGGAGGCCTCCCAGGGGCGCTGCCATCATGGGAATCAGCCGATCTGGCCGCCCTCGACTAGATCCGCGCGGATCCGCATGCATTTGAGCTCTACCTACCTCGCCGGACCCGGCCACGCCGGAGCTGCAACCAGCCATGGCAGGAGTACACCCCGCGGCGAAATTTTGCTGGAACCGGTTGTAGCAAATTCAATCGCCGGTGGTAGCAAAAATCTACTACGGTTGCAGCAAAACGGCATCATCGTCATCGCGGGGTCGCAGCTGAGATAAGAAGTTTGAAGCTTTTTTCAATGCGGTTGTAACTTTTATAACTGTCGGTTGCAACTTTTTATTTTTCGTCCATGGCTTCGTTTCCACGGTTGAAACTTTTTTTGTAGTTGGATGAAGCTTTTTTCGTCGCTAGATGAAGCTTTTTCTGTCACCGGTTTTAACTTGGTCATCCATAGCTTCAGTCGTATACTGGTTGAACCTTTTTTCGTAGCCGGTTAAAGCTTTTCCTATCGCTAGTTGTAGCTTTTTTGGTCGTTGGTTGTAGCACTGGGCATCTCCCCCGGTGCTCGATTTTTTGTTGCAAGCTGCACACCGGGGATGAGCGGCGGCGAGCATGCCGGCGAACTCCAGTCATCGCAACCGGAGCAACAACGGTCTCAACAAGAGCTTCAGCCGCGGGGTGTGGCTGTTGCACGGGGCAAAGCAACAAGGACGACTGGCGGTGGTTGGGGCTGGTGACTAGGATGGTGGCCGGCGGGGACGAGGGCGGACGGCTGCGACGAGGACGGTGGCCGGCGGGACGAGGGCGGACGGCTGCGACGAGGACGGCAGCGTCGTGGACGAGGGCGGCCGGCGAGTGTTGGGGAACGTACCAGAAATTCAAAATTTTCTACGCATCACCAAGATCAATCTATGGAGTAATCTAGCAACGAGGGGAAGGGGAGTGCATCTACATACCCTTGTAGATCGCGAGCGGAAGCGTTCAAGAGAACGGGGTTGATGGAGTCGTACTCGTCGTGATCCAAATCACCGATGATCCTAGCGCCGAACGGACGGCACCTCCGCGTTCAACACACGTACGGAGCAGCGACGTCTCCTCCTTCTTGATCCAGCAAGGGGGGAGGAGAGGTTGATGGAGATCCAGCAGCACGACGGCGTGGTGGTGGAAGTAGCGGGATCCCGGCAGGGCTTCGCCAAGCGCAAGCGGGGAGGAAGAGGTGTCACGGGAGGGAGAGGGAGGCGCCAGGGCTTAGGTTTTGCTGCCCTCCCTTCCCCCCACTATATATAGGGCCAAGGGAGGGGGGGCGCAGCCTTGGCCCTTCCTCCAAGGAAGGGTGCGGCCAGGGAGGAGTCCTTCCCCCCCAAGGCACCTCGGAGGTGCCTTCCCCCTTTAGGACTCTCCCTTTTCCTTATCTCTTGGCGCATGGGCCTCTTGGGGCTGGTGCCCTTGGCCCATATAGGCCAAGGCGCACCCCCTACAGCCCATGTGGCCCCCCGGGGCTGGTGGACCCCCGGACCCCTTTCGGCACTCCCGGTACAATACCGATAAAGTGCGAAACTTTTCCGGCGACCAAAATAAGACTTCCCATATATAAATCTTTACCTCCGGACCATTCCGGAACTCCTCGTGACGTCCGGGATCTCATCCGGGACTCCTAACAACTTTCGGGTTACCGCATACTAATATCACTATAACCCTAGCGTCACCGAACCTTAAGTGTGTAGACCCTACGGGTTCGGGAGACATGCAGACATGACCGAGATGTTCTCCGGTCAATAACCAACAGCGGGATCTGGATACCCATGTTGGCTCCCACATGCTCCTCGATGATCTCATCGGATGAACCACGATGTCAAGGATTCAATCAATCCCGTATCCAATTCCCTTTGTCTATCGGTATGGTACTTGCCCGAGATTCGATCGTCGGTATCCCGATACCTTGTTCAATCTCGTTACCGGCAAGTCTCTTTACTCGTTCCGTAACTCACATCATCCCGTGATCAACTCCTTGATCACATTGTGCACATTATGATGATGTCCTACCGAGTGGGCCCAGAGATACCTCTCCGTTTACACGGAGTGACAAATCCCAGTCTCGATTCGTGCCAACCCAACAGACACTTTCGGAGATACCTGTAGTGCACCTTTATAGTCACCCAGTTACGTTGTGACGTTTGGTACACCCAAAGCATTCCTACGGCATCCGGGAGTTGCACAATCTCATGGTCTAAGGAAATGATACTTGACATTAGAAAAGCTCTTAGCAAACGAACTACACGATCTTGTGCTAGGCTTAGGATTGGGTCTTGTCCATCACATCATTCTCCTAATGATGTGATCCCGTTATCAACGACATCCAATGTCCATGGTCAGGAAACCGTAACCATCTATTGATCAACGAGCTAGTCAACTAGAGGCTTACTAGGGACATGGTGTTGTCTATGTATCCACACATGCATCTGAGTTTCCTCTCAATACAATTCTAGCATGGATAATAAACGATTATCATGAACAAGGAAATATAATAATAACCTATTTATTATTGCCTCTAGGGCATATTTCCAACAGTCTCCCACTTGCACTAGAGTCAATAATCTAGTCCACATCACCATGTGATTAACACTGACAGGTCACATCACCATGTGACCAACACCCAAGAGTTTACTAGAGTCAACAATCTAGTTCACATCACTATGTGATTAACACTCAATGAGTTCTGGTTTGATCATGTTATGCTTGTGAGAGAGGTTATTAGTCGACGGGTCTGAACCTTTCAGATCTGTGTGTGCCTTACGAATATCTATGTCATCTTGTGGATGCTACCACGCGCTATTTGGAGCCATTTCAAATAACTGCTCTACTATACGAATCCGGTTTACTACTCAGAGTCATCCGGATTAGTGTCAAAGTTCGCATCGACGTAACCCTTTACGACGAACTCCTTTTCACCTCCATAATCGAGAAAATTCCTTAGTCCACTAGCTACTAAGGATAAGTTCGACCGCTGTCATGTGATCCATTCCCGGATCACTATTGTACACCTTGACCAACTCATGGCAAGGCACACTCCATGTGCGGTACACAGCATAGCATACTGTAGAGCCTACGTCTGAAGCATAGGGGACGACCTTCGTCCTTTCTCTCTCTTCTGCTGTGGTCAGGTCTTGAGTCTTACTCAATACTCACACCTTGTAACACGGCCAAGAACTCCTTCTTTGCTGATCTATTTTGAACTCTTTCAAAATCATGTCAAGGTGTGCGTTCTTTGAAAGTATCATCAGGCGCCTTGATCTATCTCTATAGATCTTGATGCCCAATATGCAAGCAGCTTTATCCAGGTCTTCCTTTGAAAAACTCCTTTCAAACAACCCTTTATGCTTTCTAGAAATTTTTTACATCATTTCGGATCAACAATATGTCATTCACATATACTTATCAGAAATGTTGTAGCGCTCCTACTCACTTTATTGTAAATACAAGTTTCTAACAAACTTTGTATAAACCCAAAAACTTTGATCACTCCATCAAAGTGTATATTCTGACTCCGAGATGCTTGCTCTAATCCATGGAAGGATCGCTGGAGCTAGCATACATTTTAGCATCCTTAGGATCGACAAAACCTTTCTGATTGTATCACATACAACCTTTCCTTACGAAAACTGGTAAGGAAACTTGTTTTGACATCCATCTGCCAGATTTCATAAATGCAGCTAATGCTAACATGATTCCGACGGACTTAAGCATCGCTACGGATGAGAAAATCTCATCGTAGTCAACTCCTTGAACTTGTGAAAATACTCTTTTCCACAAGTCGAGCTTCATAGACGGTAACATTACCGTCCATGTTCGTCTTCTTCTTAAAGATCCATTTATCTCAGATTTCATGGCTTCTAACCATTTGTCGGAATATGGGCCCACCATCGCTTCTCCATAGCTCGTAGGTTCATTGTTGTCTAGCAACATGACTTCCAAGACAGGATCACGCATTACTCTGAAGTAGTACGCATCCTCGTCGTCCTACGAGGTTTGGTAGTGACTTGATCCGAAGTTTCATGATCACTATCATAAGCTTCCACTTCAATTGGTGTAGGTGCCACAGGAACAACTTCCTGTGCCCTGCTACACATTAGTTGAAGTGACGGTTCAATGACCTCATCAAGTCTCCACCATCCTCCCACTCAATTCTTTCGAGAGAAACTTTTCCTCGAGAAAGGACCCGTTTCTAGAAATAATCACTTTTGCTTCCAGATCTGAAATAGGAGGTATACCCAACTGTTTTGGGTATTCTATGAAGATGCATTTATCCGCTTTGGGTTCGAGCTTATCAGCCTGAAACTTTTTCACATAAGCGTCGCAGCCCCAAACTTTTAAGAGACGACAACTTAGGTTTCTCTAAACGGTGTCGTCTCAATGGAATTGCGTGGTGCCCCTTTTAAAGTGAATGCGGTTGTCTCTAATGCCTAACCCATAAACGATAGTGGTAATTCGATAAGAGACATCATGGTATGCACCATATCCAATAGGGTGCAGCTATGATGTCCGGACATACCATCACACTATGGTGTTCCAGGCGGTATTAATTGTGAAACACTTTCCACAATGTCTTAATTGTGTGTGCCAAACTCGTAACTCAGATACTCATCTCTATGATCATATCACAGACATTTTATCCTCTTGTCACGACGATCTTCAACTTCACTTTGAAATTACTTGAACCTTTCAATAATTCAGACTTGTGTTTCATCAAGTAAATACACTCAGCATCTACTCAAATCATCTGTGAAGTAAGAACATAATGATATCCACTGCATGCCTCAGCACTCATTGGACTGCATACATCAAATGTATTACTTCCAACAAGTTTCTCTCTTGTTCCATCTTACTGAAAACGAGGCCTTTCAGTCATCTTACTCATGTGGTATGATTTGCATGTCCCAAGTGATCCAAAATCAAGTGAGTCCAAACGATCCATCTGCATGGAGTTTCTTCATGCATATATACCAATAGGCATGGTTCGCATGTCTCAATCTTTTCAAAAACGAGTGAGTCCAAAGATCCATCTACATGGAGCTTCTTCATGCGTTCTATACCAATATGACTCAAATGGCAGTGTCACAAGTATGTGGTACTATCATTACTATTTTATATCTTTTGGCACGAACATGTGTATCACTGCGATCGAGATTCATTTTAGGTGCAAGACCATTGAAGGTACTATTCAAATAAACAGAGTAACTATTATTCTCCTCAAATGAATAACCGTATTGCGATAAACATAATCCAATCATGTTTATGCTCAACGCAAACACCAAATCTTGATGGTAGAGGGAGCATGCGATGCTTGATCACATCAACCTTGGAAACACTTCCAACACATATCGTCATCTCACCTTTAGCTAGTCTCCGTTTATTCCGCAGCTTTTATTTCGAGTTACTAACACTTAGCAACCGAACCGGTATCTAATACCCTGGTGCTGCTGGGAGTACTAGTAAAGTACACATTCATATAACGTATATCCAATATACTTCTGTCGACCTTGCCTGCCTTCTCATCTACCAAGTATCTAGGGTAGTACTGCTTCAGTGACCGTTCCCCTCATTACAGAAGCACTTAGTCTCGGGTTTGGGTTCAACCTTGGGTTTCTTCACTAGAGCAGCAAATGATTTGCTGTTTCATGAAGTATCCCTTTTGCCCTTGCCCTTCTAGAAACTAGTGGTTTTACAAACCATCAACAATTGATGCTCCTTCTTGATTTCTACTTTCGCGGTGTCAAACATCGCGAATAGCTCAAGGATCATCATGTCTATCCCTGATATGTTATAGTTCATCACGAAGCTCTACTAGCTTGGTGGCAGTGACTATGGAGAATCATCACTATCTCATCTGGGAGATTAACTTCCACTCGATTCAAGTGATTGTGGCACTCAGACAATCTGAGCACATGCTCAACGATTGAGCTCTTCTCCCTTAGTCTGCAGGCTCAAGAAACTTGTCAGAGGTCTCATACCTCCTGACGTGGGCACTAGTCTAAAATCCCAATTTCAATCTTCGGAACATCTCATATGTTCTGCGACGTTTCAAAAACGTCTTTGGTGCCACAATTCTAAACTGTTAGCATTACGCACTGAACTATCACGTAGTCATCAAAACGTGTATGTCAGATGTTTCGCAACATCTACAAACGACGCTGAGGTTCAGCACACCGAGCGGTGCATTAAGGACATAAGCCTTCTGTGCAGCAATGAGGACAATCCTCAGTTTACGGACCCAGTCCGCATAATTGCTACTATCAACTTTCAACTAAATTTTCTCTAGGAACATATCTTAAACAGTAGAACTAAAGCGTATGACATAATTTGTAAAGACCTTTTGACTATGTTCATGATAATGAAGTTCATCTGATTATTGAATGAACTCCCACTCAGATAGACATCCCTCTAGTCATCTAAGTGACACATGATCCGAGTCAAACTAGGCCGTGTCCGATCATCACGTGAGACGGACTAGTCATCATCGGTGAACATCTCCATGTTGATCGTATCTTCTATACGACTCATGCTCGACCTTTCGGTCTCTTGTGTTCCGAGGCCATGTCTGTACATGCTAGGCTCGTCAAGTCAACCTAAGTGTTTCGCATGTGTTCCGAGGCCATGTCTGTACATGCTAGGCTCGTCAACACCCGTTGTATTCGAACGTTAGAATCTATCACACCCGATCATCACGTGGTGCTTCAAAACAACGAACCTTCGCAACGGTGCACAGTTAGGGGGGACACGTCTCTTGAAATTTTAGTGAGGGATCATCTTACTTACTACCGTCGTTCTAAGCAAATAAGATGCAAAACATGATAAACATCACATGCAATCAAATAGTGACATGATATGGCCAATATCATTTTGCTCCTTTGATCTCCATCTTCGGGGCACCATGATCATCTTTGTCACCGGCATGACACCATGATCTCCATCATCATGATCTCCATCATTGTGTCTTCATGAAGTTGTCACGCCAACGATTACTTCTACTTCTATGGCTAACGCGCTTAGCAATAAAGTAAAGTAATTTACATGGCGTTATTCAATGACACGCAGGTCATACAAAAAATAAAGACAACTCCTATGGCTCCTGCCGGTTGTCATACTCATCGACATGCAAGTCGTGATTCCTATTACAAGAATATGATCAATCTCATACATCACATATATCATTCATCACATCTTCTGGCCATATCACATCACATAGCACATGCTGCAAAAACAAGTTAGACGTCCTCTAATTGTTGTTGCAAGTTTTTACGTGGCTTGTATAGGTTTCCAGCAAGAACGTTTCTTACCTACGTAAAACCACAACGTGATATGCCAATTTCTATTTACCCTTCATAAGGACCCTTTTCATCGAATCCGTTCCGACTAAAGTGGGAGAGCCAGACACCCGCTAGCCACCTTATGCAACTAGTGCATGTCAGTCGGTGGAACCTATCTCACGTAAGCGTACGTGTAAGGTCGGTCCGGGCCGCTTCATCCCACAATGCCGCCGAAACAAGATAAGACTAGTAGCGGCAAGAAGAATTGGCAACATCTACGCCCACAACTACTTTGTGTTCTACTCGTGCATAGAAACTACGCATAGACCTAGCTCATGATGCCACTGTCGGGGAATGTAGCAGAAATTCAAAATTTTCTACGCATCACCAAGATCAATCTATGGAGTAATCTAGCAACGAGGGGAAGGGGAGTGCAGCTACATACCCTTGTAGATCGCGAGCGGAAGCGTTCAAGAGAACGGGGTTGATGGAGTCTTACTCGTCGTGATCCAAATCACCGATGATCCTAGCGCCGAACGGACGGCACCTCCGCGTTCAACACACGTACGGAGCAGCGACGTCTCCTCCTTCTTGATCCAGCAAGGGGGGAGGAGAGGTTGATGGAGATCCAGCAGCACGACGGCGTGGTGGTGGAAGTAGCGGGATCCCGGCAGGGCTTCGCCAAGCGCAAGCGGGGAGGAAGAGGTGTCACAGGAGGGAGAGGGAGGCGCCAGGGCTTAGGTTTTGCTGCCCTCCCTTCCCCCCACTATATATAGGGCCAAGGGAGAGGGGGGGCGCAGCCTTGGCCCTTCCTCCAAGGAAGGGTGCGGCCAGGGAGGAGTCCTTCCCCCCCAAGGCACCTCGGAGGTGCCTTCCCCCTTTAGGACTCTCCCTTTTCCTTATCTCTTGGCGCATGGGCCTCTTGGGGCTGGTGCCCTTGGCCCATATAGGCCAAGGCGCACCCCCTACAGCCCATGTGGCCCCCCGGGGCTGGTGGACCCCCGGACCCCTTTCGGCACTCCCGGTACAATACCGATAAAGTGCGAAACTTTTCCGGCGACCAAAATAAGACTTCCCATATATAAATCTTTACCTCCGGACCATTCCGGAACTCCTCGTGACGTCCGGGATCTCATCCGGGACTCCAAACAACTTTTGGGTTACCGCATACTAATATCTCTATAACCCTAGCGTCACCGAACCTTAAGTGTGTAGACCCTACGGGTTCGGGAGACATGCAGACATGACCGAGATGTTCTCCGGTCAATAACCAACAGCGGGATCTGGATACCCATGTTGGCTCCCACATGCTCCTCGATGATCTCATCGGATGAACCACGATGTCAAGGATTCAATCAATCCCGTATCCAATTCCATTTGTCTATCGGTATGGTACTTGCCCGAGATTCGATCGTCGGTATCCCGATACCTTGTTCAATCTCGTTACCGGCAAGTCTCTTTACTCGTTCCGTAACTCACATCATCCCGTGATCAACTCCTTGATCACATTGTGCACATTATGATGATGTCCTACCGAGTGGGCCCAGAGATACCTCTCCGTTTACACGGAATGACAAATCCCAGTCTCGATTCGTGCCAACCCAACAGACACTTTCGGAGATACCTGTAGTGCACCTTTATAGTCACCCAGTTACGTTGTGACGTTTGGTACACCCAAAGCATTCCTACGGCATCCGGGAGTTGCACAATCTCATGGTCTAAGGAAATGATACTTGACATTAGAAAAGCTCTTAGCAAACGAACTACACGATCTTGTGCTAGGCTTAGGATTGGGTCTTGTCCATCACATCATTCTCCTAATGATGTGATCCCGTTATCAACGACATCCAATGTCCATGGTCAGGAAACCGTGACCATCTATTGATCAACGAGCTAGTCAACTAGAGGCTTACTAGGGACATGGTGTTGTCTATGTATCCACACATGCATCTGAGTTTCCTCTCAATACAATTCTAGCATGGATAATAAACGATTATCATGAACAAGGAAATATAATGATAACCTATTTATTATTGCCTCTAGGGCATATTTCCAACAGCGAGCTGGCTGGCGTATGGGAGATCACGGGGCAGTGGGGATGAACAGACGACATGACTTCTTTTTTTTACCAGCGAAGCAATTGGGGGAAGAAGCAATCGTGCGGCTATTATGGAATGTATCGCATGTTCACGGTACGAACGGCCTAAGTGTTCGGCCGGCGCACCGGCGCAGATCAGTGCCCAAACGTAAAACCAGTTTCGGTACCCTTGAAACTGCTTTTACGGGTTGCAAATTCATCAAGCAGAACATATACGTAAAACAGTACTGGGTAATTCGAAAAACTACTTCACGCGAGAATTTGTTCAGTGAGATCATGTGGCAATTCGTCAAACACATTTCACAAACGGAGACGAACATCAAACAGAGTTCATACAAATTACAAACCAAACCCTAGATAAACGAAACTCTAAACCCTAGGCTTCATGGACCGAGCTCGTTGAGATGCTGGGTGTCCTCGATGTTGGGGTAGAACTTTACGGCAGAGGTGCTTTGTATCGACGCGTTCATGTGCTCCTCTCGGGCTTCCTCCCAGCGGCGCTTAGCATCTTGACCACTAGAAGAGCCGCCATGGTCTCGCAGGTCTGCATTACGTGCGGCCAGCGCCCCCCCCCCCCACTGGTCTGGGAGAGGCGGTCACGGTCCTGCTCCTGCTTGCACTGCGCCACCTTGCGATCTCCGTCCTCGTCGCTCCACAGCGCGACGTTGCTCTAGCTTCGGGCCTGCACGTGAAGTTGCGGGAGCGACGGGTAGCTGGAGCGCTTGCTCGGAGGCGCACCCCCATGGCTCCCACCTGCTCCGATGTGGCCCCCATGGCCGCAGCCGGATCCGAAGGCTATCGATCTGCTGGACTTTGAGAATATGGTGCGTAGAGGAGCAAGAAATTGCTCGCGAACTTGGCTAAGGCTAGCGATGAAGGAGACAAAACGCGACGAAGGGGATCGGGGAGGCTAACCCTATATGCCCCCGGTAACTTTCATATAGTGGCTGAGGGAGTGCTTATGTGGTTCGCCAGATATTTTTATCCAGGCAGGGCCAATGTGTGGTGGCTATTGGGGCAAAAAAATGAAGGAAATATGCCCTAGAGGCAATAATAAAGTTGTTATTTATATTTCCTTATATCATGATAAATGTTTATTATTCATGCTAGAATTGTATTAACCGGAAACTTACTACATGTGTGAATACATAGACAAACAGAGTGTCACTAGTATGCCTCTACTTGACTAGCTCGTTGAATCAAAGATGGTTAAGTTTCCTGGCCATAGACATGAGTTGTGATTTGATTAACGGGATCACATCATTAGAGAATGATGTGATTGACTTGACCCATTCCGTTAGCTTAGCATTCGATCGTTTAGTATATTGCTATTGCTTTCTTCATGACTTATACATGTTCCTATGACTATGAGATTATGCAACTCCTGAATACCGGAGGAACACTTTGTGTGCTACCAAATGTCACAACGTAACTGAGTGATTATAAAGGTGCTCTACAGGTGTCTCCAATGATACTTGTTGAGTTGGCATAGATCGAGATTAGGATTTGTCACTCCGATTGTCCGAGAGGTATCTCTGGGCCCTCTCGGTAATGCACATCACTATAAACCTTGCAAGCAATGCAACTAATGAGTTAGTTGCGGGATGATGTATTACGGAACGAGTAAAGAGACTTGTCAGTAACAAGATTGAACAAGGTATTGAGATACCGACGATCGAATCTCGGGCAAGTAACATACCGATGACAAAGGGAACAACGTATGTTGTTATGCGGTTTGACCGATAAAGATCTTCGTAGAATATGTAGGAACCAATATGAGCATCCAGGTTCCGCTATTGGTTATTGACCGGAGACGAGTCTCGGTCATGTCTACATAGTTCTCGAACCCGTAGGGTCCGCACGCTTAACGTTCGGTGACGATCGGTAATATGAGTTTATGTGTTTTGATGTACCGAAGGTAGTTCGGAGTCCCGGATATGATCACGGACATGACGAGGAGTCTCGAAATGGTCGATACATAAAGATCGATATATTGGATGACTATGTTTGGACTTCGGAAGGGTTCCGGGCAAGTTCGGACAAATACCGGAGTACCGGGGGGTTACCGGAACCCCCCGGGGAGTGTAATGGGCCTATTGGGCCTTAGTGGAGAAGAGGAGGGGCGGCCAGGGCAGGCCGCGCGCCCCCTCCCCCTCTAGTCCGAATTGGACAAGGAGGGGGGGCGGCGCCCCCCTTTCCTTCCCCCTCTCTCCTCCTTCCCTCTCTCCTACTCCTACTCTTGGAAGGGTTGGAGTCCTACTCCCGGTAGGAGTAGGACTCCCCTTGGGGCGCGCCTAGGAGGGCCTGCCCCTCCCCCTCCTCCACTCCTTTATATACGGGGGAGGGGGCACCCCATAGACACACAAGTTGATCAGTTGATCTTTTGCCCCCCTCCACCATAATCCACCTCGGTCATATCGTAGCGGTGCTTAGGCGAAGCCCTGCGTCGGTAGCATCATCATCATCGTCATCACGCCGTCGTGCTGACGGAACTCTCCCTTGAAGCTCTGCTGGATCGTGAGTTCGTGGGACGTCACCGAGCTGAACGTGTGCTGAACTCGGAGGTGCCGTGTGTTCGGTACTTGGATCAGTCGGATCGTGAAGATGTACGACTACATCAACCGCGGTGTCATAACGCTTCCGCTTTCGGTCTACGAGGGTACGTGGACAACACTCTCCCCTCTCGTTGCTATGCATCACCATGATCTTGCGTGTGCGTAGGAAATTTTTTGAAATTACTATGTTCCCCAACAAAAAAAAGCCCAAACCCGCATATCTATCAGAATTGACCGAGACGTGCGAGTTTTAGAGGGATCTGCTAGAGATGTTCTTATTTGTATACCTCACAAAGGGAACATCTGCTATCGGACAATTGCCAAACCCTTTTCACAGAGTTCACTTTACAATCGCGATTTTTTTACTAGGTTTGACATTCAACCGTCAACTTCAAAACCAATCATCCGCACCCCAAACTAACCATGTGGTTTTGGAATGACTCCTTCCCCTCCCTCCCTCGGCGTATGGTTTTGACTCGATGGAGCAGTTTTGACCATGTTGACTACCTAGTCAGCATCGTCAGGTTAGCTGTTGACCCCTATATTTCTTGACACATTATGTACCTTCTCTCTCTCTCGCTCTCTCTCTCGCTCTCTCTTTCTCCTGACTGGTGGCGGCAGCAACGCACCCCTCCATCCCCACTGGACCAGACTGCCACCAGTCAGGTCGTGAGTATCGCTCTCTCCAGCTTGTTCTTGAAGCCGCTTGCCTTCCTTCAGCGTTGATGCGGCATCGGTGGGCTCTTCCTCGGCGGGCACGTGAACACGACAATTGGTCCCTGGACGCGCGCGACTTCTCTCTTGCCCATGTTTGGTTCCACCCACTGACAGTGCCCACTTGCCACCAGGGAAAGCACGAGGCGGATCACTCGAATCCATCAGCTAAGAGGCGTAGGAGGACGGCGTGCATCATCAGTGGGAGCAACGATGCTAGATCTCCGCGGCCTCCGGGGGGCATGCCGATGCGCGACGAGGAGTATGAGCCATGATGACACAACGTCGGGTTGTGGTTGTGTGGATCATGGGTTGTTGTGGCTTGGGGAGGAAAGTAGTTGTTGCGGATGAGCGGCGGGAGGGGAGGGGGGCAGCGACGAGGCGGGGTGGGGCATCGGGTTGATCAGCGCGACAGAACGGTTGATACTTCTCCGACGTATCTATAATTTATGAAGTATTCATGCTATTATATTATCTGTTTTGGATGTTTATGGGCTTTACTAAACACTTTTATATTATTTTTGGGACTAACCTATTAACCGAAGGCCCAGTCCAAATTGATGTTTTCTTGCCTATTTCAGTGTTTCAAAGAAAAGGAATATCAAACGGAGTCCAAACGGAATGAAACCTTCGGGAGAGTTATTTTTGGAATGGAAGCAATCCAGGAGACTTGGAGTAGACGTCAAGGAAGCTTCGAGGAAGCCACGAGGCAGGGAGGCGCGCCCTACCCTCCTCGGCACGCCCTCCACCCTCGTGGGCCCCTCGTGGCTTCCCTGACCGACTTCTTTCGCCTATATATATATATATATATATATCCATATACCCTAAAACCATCGGGGAACAGAATAGATCGGGAGTTCCGCCTCCGCAAGCCTCTGTAGCCACCAAAAACCAATCGGGACCCTGTTCCGGCACCCTGCCGGAGGGGGGATCCCTCACCGGTGGCCATCTTCATCATCCCGGCGCTCTCCATGACGAGGAGGGAGTAGTTCACCCTCGGGGCTGAGGGTAAGTACCAGTAGCTATGTGTTTGATCTCTCTCTCTCTCTCTCTCTCTCTCTCTCGTGTTCTTGAGTTGGCACGATCTTGATGTATCGCGAGCTTTGCTATTATAGTTGGATCTTATGATGTTTCTCCCCCTCTACTCTCTTGTAATGGATTGAGTTTTCCCTTTGAAGATATCTTATCGGATTGAGTCTTTAAGGATTTGAGAACACTTGATGTATGTCTTGCCGTGCTTATCTGTGGTGACAATGGGATATCACGTGATCCACTTGATGTATGTTTTGGTGATCAACTTGCGGGTTCCGCCCATGAACTTATGCATAAGGGTTGGCACACGTTTTCGTCTTGACTCTCCGGTAGAAACTTTGGGGCACTCTTTGAAGTACTTTTGTGTTGGTTGAATAGATGAATCTGAGATTGTGTGATGGATATCGTATAATCATGCCCACGGATACTTGAGGTGACATTGGAGTATCTAGGTGACATTAGGGTTTTGGTTGATATGTGTCTTAAGGTGTTATTCTAGTACGAACTCTTGAATAGATCGATCCGAAAGAATAACTTTGAGGTGGTTTCGTACCCTACCATAATCTTTTCGTTTGTTCTCCGCTATTAGTGGCTTTGGAGTGACTCTTTGTTGTATGTTGATGGATAGTTATGTGATACAATTATGTTATTATTGTTGAGAGAACTTGCACTAGTGAAAGTATGAACCATAGGCCTTGTTTCAACGCATTGCAATACCGTTTGTGCTCACTTTTATCATTAGTTACCTTACTGTTTTTATATTTTCAGATTACAAAAACCTATATCTACCATCCATATTGCACTTGTATCACCATCTCTTTGCCGAACTAGTGCACCTATACAATTTACCATTGTATTGGGTGTGTTGGGGACACAAGAGACTCTTTGTTATTTGGTTGCAGGGTTGCTTGAGAGAGACCATCTTCATCCTACACCTCCCACGGATTGATAAATCTTAGGTCATCTAATTGAGGGAAATTTGCTACTGTCCTACAAACCTCTGCACTTGGAGGCCCAACAACGTCTACAAGAAGAAGGTTGTGTAGTAGACATCAACGGTCCGAAGCACATGTGCAACAATACCTCGGGTGGTTGGGAAGGCCGGAGCTGGCAAGAAGCAATGGAGGTGTTTGATCTGTGTGGTTCCACATTAAGGAGCTGGCGTGGCGGGCTAACTCGGCAGTCACCACGGTCAAAATCGATGAAGTCGGTCGAAACCGCCGGGGAGGGGGGTGGGAGTGCATGGGTGGTGATTTCTAAACGGTTGGTTAGTTCGGAATGTGGGATGACCGATTTTGAAGTTGGGGGTTGAATGTTCATCCGGGTGGCAAGTTCGGGCTTATAAAGTGGACTTTTTTTTAGCTGCCAAACCATAATTCGGTATGTATTGTTTGATTGTTCAGTCTATAGCCTGTGCAACTACAAAATGATTGGATTACAAATTTACAATAAGTACATCTGAGGTCTGGTACGCTGTCGCTGAGAATAAAACATACCACTATCTCATCATTCACACTGTGAAACTTGAATAATGACAAATTTCTGCTATTACTAAAATTTGAATTCAACAACATACTTCTATGTGGAGGTGGAAACAATGGCAAAGCAAAACTGCTTCAACCCCCTATCTTGTGTGTATGCTACAGTCCTAAATATTTTCTTTACTCCGACGTGTCAAGGAAGGGAGCCCTTTTGTGCAGCCCTCTGCAACTATGTGCCTCCCAACAAATAAACGAATGTGTCTACGCCTATCCTAGTACAATTACGTATTATTACAGGATAAAGCTCCATCTCGCCGTGTGGTTTGCCATTTCTGACACTCGCTGGTCAGTACTGGGAGTTCTGGAAGAACATGTCCTCCTCCCTCGGCTCCTCCTTGGCGCTCGACGCGTGCATCGCGTCGTTCTGCCTCTGCTGCTGCTGGTGCTGGCTCATGTACGACGCCGTCGGGTTGTCGAACCCGGGCCCGGAGAAGCCGAAGCTGCCGTTGAAGCCGAACGAGCCCTGGTTCTGGCCGCCGAACCCGTCGGGCCTCGGCGCGTACTGCTGCGTCCCGGCGGCGGCGACGTTGGGGCCTCCCGTGCTGGTTTGGTACGCCATGGCGGACGGCTGCGGGTTAAGGTAGTGGCCGGTGCTCGCGGTGCTGTCCGCCGCCCGGGGCGCGGGGCGGTAGAGCGCGGCGCTCCCCCTGGCGGCCGGCACGTCGTGGTTGTGCTTGCCCTCGTACGTGGTGATCACGGCGCGCAGGTCGTGGGACGCGCGCTCCACGTGCTTCCGCACGGGGCACCCCACGGTGGTGCACTTGTAGTAGCTGCGCGGGTTCGGGTTGCCCTTCACCACCTTCTGCCCGTACTTCCTCCACCGGTACCCGTCGTCGAGGATGTCGATGTCGCTCATGGTCTGGACGACCACCCTCGGCTCCCGCACCGTCCGGTTGCCGGCCATGTTGATTCCCTCGCCGTCACCACCGTCTTTCCTCCTGAAAATTTGGCCGATAGCAGGTTAATTTCCCCTGTTCCTCCAAGAATGCAACTCGTACATACACATTGAATCCAAAAATATATTTAAAGTACAATTCGGCGCTCACCTCTTGGAATCCGGCTCATCATCGTCGTTGTCGTTGCCAGCCCGCGGCGAGCTCACGCCGTTGTTGTCGTCGTCCCCGAAGGACGCCGACGAGTTCTCGGGCGTCGTGACGATCGCGCCGAAGGAATTCTCGGACGCGTCGCCGCCGCTCTGCAGCACCTGAGCCGCGGCCGCGCCGCCGCCGGAGCCCCGGCGCGTGTTGAGCGGCTTGGCGTGGTTGTGCGTGCCCTTGTAGACGATCTCGGTGATCTGGCCCTCCAGCGACGTCTCCACCTTCTTCTTGGTGGGGCAGTTGGGGAAGGTGCACTTGTAGTAGCTGCGGGGGTTCTCGCTCCCCTTCACCTGCTTCTGCCCGTACTTGCGCCAGTTGTACCCGTCGTCCGACGACCGCCTCTGCGAGTGCGTCTGCCTGTAGGCGCCCGCCGGCGCCATCTCCGACGAGGTCGCCTGGAGCGCCGGCGCGCTGAAGCTCGCCGGGTTGGAGGCACTCGCGTCCATGCCTTCTTGTTGCTGGCCGTACCCCCACGCCTGCTGCTGCGGCGGCTGCTGGCCTGTGTACGCCTCCTCCCCCTGAATCATTGCAAAGGATAATTTAAAATTAGGGAATCTCTCGTGCGCTGTTGGGGTTGCCGCTAATCAATCGCTATCACGGGGACTATTTCTCACAGCCATCTTATAAAAATGAAAAGATCATGACACGACAGCGCGACAGGTGCTCCGTTTGTGGACGCGGAATGAAGAAAAATGGTATTCTAGTGCAACTAGTTTATACTTATTTGACAAAGTCCGCATGGTTCGTGATCTCACCTGTGACGCCACTGCAACCGGTGGCTGCAAGCTAGTCGTCGTCGCACGCGCGGCCTCCTCGGTGTTCGCCGGCGCCGTCTGGAACGAGAAGTCGGAGTAGGGCTGCCTCTGCTCCTCCTTGCCGCCCTGCTCGGCGGCGCTCGGCGTCGGCGCCTCCGGCCGCCAGTTGAACTGCGACCCGAACGCGCCCGTCGTGGGTGACGGGAAGATCTGAAACGACCAACCAAAACCGCGAATCAGCGACACGAATTCAGTCGGATGACATGGCGCCAGCGGAATTCCATGGCGCGCTTGCTTACGCTGGAGGTGAGGAGCACCGGGGAGTCGAGGAAGTCGGCGAGGTTCATGCCGGCGGGCATGCTGAAGAAGGACGACGGGGACATGAGCGAAGGCGAGAGCGGCAGGGAAGGCGGGGTCAGGGCCTTGTACCCGGACGCACCGCCGGCCGCGGCGGAGCCGCCCAGCATTTCAGTGAAGCTCGCGCTCCCGAAGGAGAAGGAGCCGGGCCTCGAATTGGCCGACGTCTCCACGCTCCCTGACGACGAGGTAGTCATCGGAGAGGACTCTGATCCAAAATTGCGCGCGTGTGAGTTACGGCGTACGACGGTCGTCTCGCCGGCGTGTCTGCGTCCGGCGTGTACGTACGGCGAGGGAGAGGGGGGAGGAGGCGGAGGGGGAGAGGGGCGATCGGTTGGATTGCTTGGACGGAACGGGGGAGGAGGACTATATAGAGCTTTGGAAACTTTGACCGTGGACTGGTCAAACCTCGTGCCGTTTGACTGGCGGCGCGTTAGGCTAACGAGCGACGAGAGACGGGCTGACGGGAGGTACCCACCAGTAGCGACGAGCCATGCCGCCGAGTGGGGGCGACGTGGCAGGCGTCCTGACACACTGGTGCGGGTGCGGGTATGGTTCTGGGTGAGCGGAGGAGTTGGTGGTCGTGGCTCATTTCTTTGACCTGTTCCAACGTCCAGCGTGGATTGTACTCCTTGGTTCTAAACAAGTGTTGAGGGGATTAAATCAGCATGATTGAAGCTAAGAGACAGAACGCAATACTAGTTTAATTATGATGCTTCGATCCGATTTACTGTTTGGAGCTATGTTCTTGTACATATATGGTGCCACTGAGTTTGTCATGTCCATGCTATGCTTGCTTTGCTTGGCTGCCTTTTGTGGTTGTTCTTCGTTTTATATCCGTTTTTGTTCTTGCTCTGATCACTGATCATTGTACTCAATTGCAGTGGAGCAAGAACTTTATAAACACAAACAAACTTCAAAAAGTATCTTTCGATGACATGTGTTTTCAACTCCTATACGAAAGAAAATAGTCCATTCGGTAGAATTTTCAAATAATGTTTTGAAAAGTTATTCTTTCCTTCTTAAAGTGACACCACACATATAATTTAATCCTCTGATTTTCTTCTTTATTGTTGTTTCAACCAGGACCCAAAGTTGCGCCCACCAATATCTTTCGACATGCATGGGTTAAATAATTCTACTGGCTGACCTCTTTTCTAGTTAATCGGGACTGCCCTCCTTTTAAAATTTAACTACTTTGATAGGAGTGGTTGTCATGAGATAAGTAAACCTGTATAGTGACTCCTCACTTGGTTTGAACGTAAGACTATTACCTCATGCATATTGAAATGTATGTTTATTATGTTAGACAAGATGCAAATAGGCCATCACATTCATTCACATAGGTGAATTTATCTCACCCGTTGATTAGATCGTGGGTCGCAATTATAACAAGATAAAATTTAAATTTAGAAATTAACAAGTAAAATTGTATATGCGTTTATATCCGAAAGAAGCACAACACTCACGACAAAAAGCCCTTTCCTTGCAAAAAAAGAAAAAGAAACAACGAAAATGCTTTGATTTGCATGTGACACAAACATTGAACAAACTAGTTAGAAATCTATTTTGTATACTTTTATCGGTATTCCTCCTGGTACTCTGGCCTTCGTGGCGTCGCCGCATGAGTTTGATGTCGCGAACCTCCTAGAGGTCCCACATCGCACCTCCTCCACTTTCGTGCTCGTGTGCTATTGGTGACTATGAAAGCATAAGAATGGCGTCACCTTCAATGATGATGTGGCCTCCCTCTAAAACCTGCGATGTTGGTGTCGGGATGATGCAAATCATCTCCCGTTGCATCACAAGGGAGATGTGGCCTCCTGCTTCGCATGTTTCGACGATCTACGTCGGTAGGGCTTTCTCGTTGCTCACTCCCGTGTAACACTAAAAACTTGCTATTCTGGTTGTTTAGTTGAAATTTA